>NC_081860.1:4192975-4445571 GCF_963259705.1 Myotis daubentonii | reverse complement strand
GCCTGTTGGTGGATGGGGTTGATGTTCAGGCTGGCTGAATACACACCAGTATATCAATTGCTGTGCAAAGTCTGACCCTGTGTTGAGCAAGTCAAGCCAGGTCAGTTTGCTCAGACATTCATTTGGGGGTGTTCTGCTTGTGGATCTAATTGGGTCATGCTCTGAAGTTCCCCCACCTAACCCTCGGGTGTGTTGGTTCTGGGGCCTCTTGGAAGGGACTGTGCTGCAAGTCAATGTCAGTCTCTGCCTGTGATTTCCCTTGGGGTTACCTGTGTGGAGCTTGTAAAGAGATCCAGTATTTGTGACTGCCTCTGCTGGGCCTGGGTGCAGCTGGGAGGGGCCAGCGGCACAGCAGTGCCTCCTTCCACCAGTATCAGCCGATGGGGCAGCTGAGCAAAAAGCCCAAGTCACTTGGAGATCCACCTCTGCCTACAAGCTTTCTGTTGGGGTCATTCACTGAAAAGAGTGCCCATTGGTATGTGAGTTGCATGAGGTAAGTGACTGATCAGGTAGGTGGAAGTGGTGTTTACCATGTTGATACACATTCACACTTCGTTTAGTTTTTGGGTGTCAGGGCACTGAGCACAAGTCCCAGGGTACACAAATGCCACTTATCAGCCACCAGGTACCCGTGGACTGTTGTGGTTGGGGTGGGGCCTCAGGAAGACATTAAGGGAAGGCGATCAAAATTCATCGAGGCTCAAAGACCAAGATTTGGCTCTATGAAGGGAGGGGCTCAGCCACTGTAATTGTGGCTTTAGTTAGATCAGCAAGGGAATAAAGACCCCCCAACCCAAAGTCACACTACTCAGTCTCTGACACCACCTGAATCCACCCAGACCTGCTAAAGAGATCTCCATGAAACACCATGGGCCCACACTCCTCTGCAGCGTGTAGCACCACAGGGTGGGGGACAAGGATTCAGGACGATGGTCTAGAACATTCCCCAGGTTGAGGCCTTAGGAAGGGAGGGCTTGGCATCTGTGAGCATTGTGGGAGAGGGATTCAGCACAGGAGGGCGCCCAGAGGCCATCCCCTCAGCGCTCTCTTCCCAGCGCCACACAAAGCAGTCTCTTCACATGACTCCCAGGCCACTCTGAGCCACCCTTTCCTCATAGCCCAGGGAAGGTGGTGGGAAGGATACTTGTGTGCTAGCCATTTTGTGAGGGCTCCTGGGTTTCTAGCAGACTCCCAGCTCTTCCTGGAGGGCAGAATCCCTGCTGATTTTCAGCCAGATGTCCTGTGGGCTCCTCTTCCAGGCTCTGGTCCTCAGGGATGGGAGCATGGGGTTGAGACAACATGCTCCTCAGGGAGAACATTTCACTGAGGCATGCCTCCGCAATCTCAACTACCACAAGTGAATGAAGGGCCAGCCCTTTTTGAATCTCTGTCCTTCCTATCAGTCTAGCTGAGGCTTCTTCTGTAGATCCTTGGTTATAAGACTTATATTCAGCTAGTCTTCATTTGGTTATTCAGGTTGGTAGTTATATAATTGAGTGGTAATTCCATTCTGGTCCATGGAGGAAGTGAGTGTAACTTTCACCTCCTTTGATTCCATCTTGGATCACCCTAAAACATTCTGAAATGCACTGCAGGGGCTCACTATTTAGTATATGGGGAGGTGAATTGCTTTTTAAGTGAGGACGGATTTGTAATGTTAAAATTCAGTTACTAATTTATTTCTAATAGATTTAGCATCTAATGAATTCTTTGATTCCAGTAGCATTACAATTAAGTTTAATGTTTTCATTTTAATTAAGATCAAGGCAAGTTTCTCTCTCTCTCTCTCTCTCACTCTCTCTCTCTTCTCAGTTACAATTCATTCATTTTGGAATAGGTAGTCATAGATGAAGAATTCTAAAAGTAAAATTTAAAGTATATTCTAATTATTCTTTGTCCATACTTGATTACTTAAGGATAAAGTTATTTCAGAAACACATACCTCGACAGCAAGGACATCTAAAAATCAAAGAAAACGTATTCATCGTCCACCGTTGCATCTGGAAAAAATGTCTCAAGAATCACAAATAAACAGGGCATGTGACAAAGAGGATACATCTTCATATTCAGGACCCTCTTTTGTGCAAAAGGATGAGGAAAATGTGCATCAAGCAAGGCACATTAGAGACAGGAAGAATTTACAACTTTCCAGAGATGAGTCAAAGCAGAAGTCACGTGAATGTTCTATAAAATTCAAAACCACTGATTGTTCTAAGGAAGAGCCACTACGTGATAACTCTAAAGAAGGAGCAAGCTTAAGACAAATGCCTTCTAATTTGACAAGTAAAATGCTTGATTGTGAGGGAAAAGGTGCATTTGGAAAGACTATCTCTGCAGCATTACAAACATTTCCTAAACGAGGAGAAACCACTCCCAAAATTGTTTCTCCATCTCATGGACACCCCAGGTCCCCAGAAGACTCTCCGTGGGACTCTTCTTCTGAGCTTTCTTTAAGAGAAAAGGAATTACACTCTGAAAATGATCACAAACCTAATGCTGAACAAGTTTTAAACAAAAATGAGCAGAGTTTTTATAATGATACAGAAAATAAAAAAGTAAGGACCCTCGTAGTTACATCTGGAGTGAAAGAAGACCAAGAGTTTGCTGTGCAGATGACAAAAAATATGAACCCAAATACCACAGATTGGAAATTAGGCATCGAACCTACACCTCAGTCTCCTGATCCGAAAAGGCATCCTGAATTGCAGCTCCCCTGCTGCAATGAAACAAAACTCATCATTGAAATAAAAAGCCACGATATGCCTGCTGTTACAAATACTTATAAGGAAACAAAGCCAAATCAAGACTTGTTCCAGAATCCATTATGTGCAGATAATTTCAATGCTAATTGTTGTAAAGGCATGGACTCTAGATTACAAGATATGAGTTCCTCTGCACTGCACAATAACAGAAAACCTGAAGTATGTGTAATTGAAGAACTAAAGCAATATATACAAAGTCTTAGGAATGATATACACATGTTAAAAGGGAAGAACCTGCCTTGGGGAAAAGAGGAAGTTCAACTTCAAAAAGAGGTAGAATTTCACTTGCTGTTACTTTTTGTTTTCTCTCTTTATCAATTCTCTGATCCATTCTGACTTTCCACTCCTGAAAAATATATTGTATGTAAAATGAGGTTGTCTAAATATGTAATCATATATATATATATATATATATATATATATATATATATATATATATATATATATATTCTGTCAACTACATAGCAGGAGTATGGGAAAATATTCTCCTCTTCTTTAATTGACTTCACTCTTTCTGTCTTTCTTCTGAGTTGGCAACTAATTTAGCTGTCTACCATGTAACCTATGTAGTATGAAGCAGTGAAAAGTATAAAGGAGAATGTTTAAAAAATGTAATAAGTACTATGCTGTTGTTTTTTAAGTCCATTGGCTCCAATTTACATCACATCTTATAGCTCAGGGAGTGTGGCTCATTGGTAGAGCACGGACCTCTGAATCAAGGTGTCCCTGATTGGCTTCAGGGTCAGGGCACAGTGTTGTGGCTGGATCTATAGTAGGGGATGTGCAGGAGGAATCCAATCGATATTTTTCTTTCATCGATGTTTCTATCCCTCTCCCATGCTGTTTTTCTAAAATCAATTTAAAAAAACATAAATTGCCCTACCCAGTTTGGCTCAGTGGATAGAGCGTGGGCCTGTGGACTGAAGGGTCCCAGGTTCGATTCTGGACAAGGGCATGTACCTTTGTTACTGGCACATCCCCCGTGGGGTGTGTAGGAGGCAGCTGATTGATGTTTCTCTCTCATTGATGATTCTAGCTCTCAATCCCTCTCCCTTCCTCTCTGTAAAATATCAATACAATATATTTTTAGAAAACAAACCATAAATTGCATCCCAGAAATAATAAAATGGAAGGAAGCTATACTGGGAGAAGGGACATAAACAAATATCCACAGCTAAACTCATCTATTTTGTGCTATAGTGTGTACAATCTTCTATGGTTTACTCAAAACCTTGGAACTTAGAATTCTAACATGATCATTCAGGATATTTTTATTTCATGTTAGTTACAGTTTACATTCAATATTATTTTATATTAGTTTCACATGTACAGCATAATGGTTAGATAATCATATACTTTACCAATTGGTCTCCCCAATATTTCAAGTACCCACCTGCACTGTACATCATCATTGTAATTTTATTGAGATATTTTACTAACAAACATATAAACTTCCACATATACTTTTATCACCACTCTCAGATGTGTTTGTTGAGTCAAAGCTTTACATTATGTTGTTTAATAAAGTATGATACTGCCATAAAAATGAAACCTTACCATTTGTGACAGCATGGATGAACCTAAAAGGCCTTATTCTAAGTGAAGTATGTGTCAGACAGAGAAAGATAAGTCCCATCTGATTTCATTTATATGGGGAATGTAAAGAGCAAAATAGATGAACTAAGAAATTTGAGAGAGACTCATAGATAACACATCTGACAGATGGATGTGAGAAGAAAGGGAGTCAGTAGACTGGGCAAAAAGTAAAGTGATTGAGAAGTACAAAATGGCAGTAACAGAATAGTCACAGAGATGTCCAGTTCAGCACAGAGAATGTAGTCAATCCCACTGTAATAAGTATGAGTGGTGCCAGGTGAGCACTTGAAATATCAGGAGGATCACTTTGTAGAGTGTCTGATTGTCTAACCACCATGTGGCACAACTGAAACTAATACAAATAATGTGGGATGTGAACTGTAATGGAAAGATTAAAAATATAGAAACAGAGAATACCTTCCAAAACTAAAATCATGGCAATTATCATTTTGAAATGTACGTATCATTAGGTCACATAAAGTATTTGCAATAAATTCAATATTTGTCTCTAAAAAAGAAAACTGAGTTTTGAGGCGGAAAAAAAAGTTGAGACATTTTGCTCCTTTATTAGAAAAAGTGTATGAGGCCTCTCATTACACTAAGATAGCAGTTCTCAACCTGTGGGCGACCCCTTTGGTGGTCGAACGACCCTTTCACAGGGGTCGCTTAACACCATCCTGCATATCAGATATTTACATTATGATTCATAACAGCAGCGACATTACAGTTATGAAGTAGCAACGAAAATAATTTTATGGTTGGGTCACAACATGAGGAACTGTATTTAAAGGGCCAGAAGGTTGAGAATCACTGCACTAAGGCATTAAATTTCTTTTCAAAAGTCATACTTAATTTCGCTGGTTAATTTGATGAAATTTTCTGTTTATGTATCTCATTCAATATTATAGGATTCCTAGAGGCCCAGTGCACAAATTCGTGCACCAGATCAGACCAAAACTGGCTCTCCAACATACCCCAAGGGGTCCCAGATTGTAAGAGGGCACAGGCCAGGCCAAGGGACCCTGCTGGTGCATGATAGGGGCTGGAGAGAAATATGGGAGATTGATCAGGTGGGGAGGGACCACGGGAGGGCTCCAGGGGCATGTCCAGCCCATCTTTCTCAGTCCCAATCAGTTGGATCCCAGCAGCAAGCTAACCTACCAGTCAGAGCATCTGCCCCTTGGTGGTCAGTGCACATTATAGCGAGTGATTGAGCAACCTTAGCATATCATTAGCATATTACACCTTGATTGGTTGAATGCCTGACTAGATGACTAGACACAAAGCATATTAGGCTTTTATTATATAGGACTAGAGGCCCGGTGCACAAAATTCGGAAACGGGGTGGGGTGGGGTCTCTCAGCCTGGCCTGCAGCCTCTGGCAATCCAGGACCCCTCCGGGGATGTACAACTGCTGGTTTAGGCCCGATCCCACAGCAGGATTAAGCCTAAACCAGCAGTCATACATCCCTCTCACAATCCGGGACCGCTGCCTCCTAACCTCTCACCTACCTGACTGCCTGATCACCCCTAACAGCTCACCTGCCTGCCTGATTGCCCCTAACCACTCTGCCTGTCTGCCTAATCATCCCTAACCACTCACCTGCCTGCCTCATTGTACCTAACTGCTTGCCTGTCTGCCTGATTGCCACTAACCACTGGCTTGCCTGCATTATCACCCCTAACCACTCAGCTGCCTGCCTGATCATCCCTAACAACTCACCTGCCTGCTTGATCACCCCTAACCACTTAGCTGACTGCCTGATCACCCCTAACAACTCGCCTGCCTGCTTGATCACCCCTAACCACTTAGCTGCCTGCCTGATCACCCCTAACAACTCACCTGCCTGCTTGATCACCCCTAACCACTGACCTGCCTTCCTGATCACCCCTAACAACTCACCTGCCTGCTTGATCACCCCTAACCACTGACCTGCCTTCCTGATCACCCCTAACAACTCACCTGCCTGCCTTATTGCCCCCAACTGCTCACCTGCCTGCCTGATTGCTCATAACCCCTCTGCCTACGTGCCTCATAGCCCCTAACCACCTCTGCCTCGGCCCGAACCATGGTGGCTTCATCCAGAAGGACGTCCAGGATGACGTCTGGAAGGTCGTTTGGCTGTCCAGTCTAATTAGTATCTTATGCTTTTATTATTGTAGATACTCTTTCTTTTGCTGCCATAAAATGCTAGATAATGCATCTTTAGGAACTTTGGACAGATCATTAAACCTTGGTTTTATTCCCATGATCTGTGAATATGGGCTAAAATAAGTAGATAACTACTTCTCTGTCCTCTAGCTCTAAGATTTTATAGTGACTGTGACATTAGGGGGGCATTACATTAACCAACAATCCATTGGTTTCACTCTGCTACAGTGTTGTGGTAAACTTTTGTTACTATTTATTATGAATTCCACCACTTTTTTGATGCCATTCAAGATCTTAAAGAAAAAAATTGTAAAAGGCAATGGGGGAAGGAATAGCTTCCTGCAGAAAGAGGATAGCTTCCTATTTGCTACTGACGCACACTGTCACATCCTCTAAATCTGGCTGTAATGCAAGACCCAGGTGGGAAAGAGAAGAGGACACATTTTGCATTTTTTACTTTTACTTCTCTGTCTCTTCTAGATAAATGGGGTGCGGTGGATAAGGGGAATGTTAGGTAGCAAAGAGTGGATGTGATGTGAATAAGAGCTCAAAATTAAGACAGCCCTATGAAATCTTGGAAAATTCTGCTTCTTTACTGAAACAGAAATGAAGCAGAATTTCAGCTTCAATGACCTATAATGATAAAAACACAAAATATTTTTATTGATTAAAGTCGTGGCAATTAAACTAAGAGCCAAATGATAAAATTAATGAAAACATAAACAGTCTTTTGAATGACAAAGGTAATAGCAATATCCTTAATATCAAACTTCCATCAAAGGTTGAAGAAGAAGAAAAGAAGCAAAAAAGTAGTAAAAGGAAAGTGACAGGAAACAAGTATAATGCTGCTGCTGATGACAGTGATGCACGGAGTCAGCAAAGGAAAGTTGAACAAACCGAGAAGGAGCAGCTTCCTATTATGGAGAATGAAGCTTCTGACAGGTAAGTCTACAGCAGTATTTAATGGTAGATAATTATTCTTTTCCTGTAAAACAAATTCCAATTTGAGCAAATATTCATGATTAACACATTTTATATGTTTACTAGGGAGACTGATCCTTCCCTGGTAATCAGAAAAATGTAAATCAACAAACAATGAGATACCAATTTTTGAATTTAAAATGATAAATATTTTATTTAAAATATAACAATCAGAATTGACATATGGGAGGAAAAGGCACTCTCCTGCACTACTGGTACATGAAATTGGCACATCTTTTTCAAATGGTAATTGAGTTAGTTTCAAAATGTCAGGTATGTCATTCCTTTGTCTCAATAGCTTCACTTCCAGAACTAGATCCTACAGGAAAACATGACTTGTATATACACACATGTACACATTCTAAAGACATCAATTATATATTATCAGCTATAAAATAAATAAATCATGGAGATGTAATATACAGTTTGGTGACTATAGTGAATAATATGGTATTGCATATTAGAAAGTGGCTAAGAGAATATATCTTAAAAGTTCCTTTCAAAGAAAAAAAATTCTGTATGTATGTATAGGAACAGGAGTTAGACTAACTGTGGTGATCATGTTGCAATGTCTTATATAATTAAAGGGTAATATGTAAATCAACTGAACAGCAGAATGACCAGTGGCTATGATGTGCAGTGACCACCAGGGGGCAGATGCTCAACACAACAGCTGCCCCCTGGTGGTCATTGCGCACTCACAGGGAGAGCACCACTCAGCCAGAAGCTGGGCTCAGGGCTGGCGAGCACAGCCGCAGTGGCAGGAGCCTCTCCCACCTCTGCTGCAATAGGTCATTATATGCACTTTAGGTAAATGTATATATATATATATATATATATGTATATATATATATATATATATATATTATGGAAGATGTTAAGGATATATAATATACATTTATGCATTAAGGATACTAACATAAATATTACATATATACATATATATATAAGTGTATTTATTACAACATGGTTTACAAAAATGTTGTAGGTAGTGTAAATACCTATTTATAAGGTAATACATTATTATACCCATAAAATAATGCAGTATGCAACCCCAGGAAAAATGGGGGTAATTCTAGCCTACAGTATACTGATTGTTTCACAATTGACTTATATTTAAAGCATTGGGTTTAATGTCATGTCTTGAGTAAATTTTGTGCGAATACTCTCAATATCCGTTCAGTCATAAAAGGAAGTTATATGCTGCACTGTCACTCTACTTTGTTTCCACCTAAATTGCTAGTTACTAGATTTTTGTGTTTTGTTCCTAATACCTGAGTGCTCAAATATTGGGCACTCAAATTAATCTGAAAGCTGGGGGATTTCACAAGGCAATTTGTTCCATTTCTTATCTACAAATTTCAGCATATTGTGTAAAACCTATTAAAACACATCAAGGGATTAATCTGCCTGGTGAGGGGCTGACCGACCTTTCCTCTAAAGTGCCAGATGGTCAGTATTGTGGGCTTCACGGACCATGGGGTCTCTGAAATCTGTCACAGACACTAGGTAAAGGAGTGGGTGTGGCTGTGTTCCAATCAATCTTTATTTACAAAAACAGGCTCTGGGCTGGATTTGGTGTGCAGGCATTCGTTTGCTGACCTTTGCATTATAAACCAAGGGGCTCCTAACTTAGTGAGTCTTCTTTTTGAAGGTACCCTGCATGCATGCCTTTATCTTTCCTTTCTTAGGAGAACAGATTTCAGTATGCACCACACCCAATTTTTCAACATATTACACAATTGACAAAAATTCAGTTTATAAAGTAAGAATATTACCTGCATGTTTCCCCCTTTATTTCTGTTACAATTTAATATGACTAATTACAGTGTACTTTGTACATTTGAGTAGTGTAACACATTCTAGAGTTGGATGATTTTCATCTAGCAAGAAATCTTTCTGTCATCTTTGTAAGCATGAGAAACATCACAATCAGGTTATATAATATTATATATCTAGAGAAATTTCATGGGTTCTTTTACTTGTATAGTATTGTAAATTTGGCATGTTTTTAACCATGGAATGTCACAGTTGTATGAAAAAAACTTTTAAGTATTACAAAATACTTCCTAGTCACTATGAAAGGATTGAAAGCTACAGCTAAACATGAAGAAGATGAGATCATTCAAAGTCCTTCAAAGAACTATCTATACTCACTGATTCTAATTTCCCTTCCATGTACTCTTGAGCCCACTCTAGTAATTTTCAGTCCCCCCTCTTCTATAAAATTGTTTTTCTCGAGGTTAGTACTTGTTTTCCCTCTAATAAATCCAGAACTAATGTTTTAGACCTGGTTTTACATAACCTATCATCACTATCTGACCCAATGGAAAACTCTTTTCATTTGGCTTTCAGGACTTTGAGTTTTCAGGGGGTGAAAACACACTCACCTGGTTTCCGCCTTGCCTGCCTAGCCTGTCTCTTAGTCCTTTGGCTTCTCCTCATCTCCCACCTTTACACATTCAAATGTCCTGGGATTCAGTCTTTGGTCTTTCTTCTACCAAAATTGACTTTTAGTACCTTGTATATACTATTGATCTTCAAAATATATCCCCAGCCCAGATCTCACTCCTTCATGCCAGACCTATATATCAAACTGTCGGCTTAATATCTCTTTTGAAAATATATATTTTTATTGATTGTAGAGAGGAAAGGAGAGGGAGAGAGAGAGAGATAGAAACATCAGCGATGAGAGAGAATCATGGATAGGCTTCCTCCTGCACACCCCCTACTGGGGATTGAGTAATGTGTCAGCAGATCTTGTGAGATTACTTTCAAAATACAGTGGAACCTGAATATAAGGGACTAATTCAGGCAAGGGGTATACTTTAAAGATGAAAGTCAGTTATATATAATGAAGTAGGTTTTCTGAATGTGTATGTGAAAAAATTTACGCATTAGTTTACCTGCTTTTACATATGTAGACACATTTGTATGTATGAAAAGTTTAATTTCACAGAGAAGTTTTCCAATCGCATTATTGCTAATATATTCACCGTAGTTTTGAGACTGTAATACGTACGCAATCTAAATGGAAATAACCATTTTGCAGAAAATACATTTTAATTATATTTAACTTAACAAATGGACAATGTTCTAAAAACAAACAAAATTTAAATTTTATAAGAACAGAAAAAAGTTTTCCTTTTAATCGTTTTTGGATGATATTATATCCCCACACTCCAATTGAGGTGTCACTTTAATGTGTGATCTTGAGGGGCTTGCTTTAGGTAATCCTGCTTTGAAAAAACTATCCTGTTTAGCTTAAACGTTTGAAGTCTGCTGGTTTTAATTTTTTTTATAATTAACTCCCTAATGTTTTGAAAATGGGTTTAATGAAGGCGAATTTCCTTATCTGATGAATTGTCAATAAATGTTATTAGATTGTGGAGATGGGATCCAAGCGCTGATAACTTTGTGTTTGGGGCGTGTTGCTTCTTCTTCCTCCTCATCTTCACTCCCATCCTCATCCTCCCAGGTCATCGCCTCATCTGCTTCTTCACTTTCAGTCATAGTGTGATACCCAGGGTCACCTTCACCTTCTAACCACTGTGAAACACCTTCCTCAGCTACTTCTTCTCCACCACTATTCTGCGTTACCCCATAGTAATCAGTAACCTCCAGCCCTTCTAAATGCAAGTCTCCCTTCCTCGTCAAGAACATTCTTCCAACCATTTTTCCACGGTTTGCACTTTCACTTCTTTTAATGCTGCAGCAAAATTCAAAAATAGCTGATTTTAAATGGTAACTCTTTGAAACCATAAGTTTTGTAAGGTACACTGTCCTCTTGTATGTTCATTGTTACCTTCCTTCTGCAATACAACCACTACTTCCTCTAAAAACTTTTTGCAGCTATTCGTTTGGTTGCCATAATTATATTTAAAGGTCAGGGTTGAAATGATGTGTTTTAAGATACATACATAATTTTAACTTTATACTGAATAGGACTAGGAATTCCAGTCACCAAGAATGAGCAAATGCACATGGCTGGGGCACAGCTCAGTGCACTTGGGAATGAAGGCAGCACATGTTAAAACTTCTGCAGAAAGTCACTCCACTCACCAACAAAACCAACTCTCCACACGCCATGTGGTGTGATCACGTCCTGATCATTTGCCTAACACTGTTAAGGAGCAGTGACTCGTGGATTTAAATACACAGACTATGTTTGTCGATAAGTGGTGAAATTACTACAGTGGTTTTACAACATTAGGCCTATTTGATAAAATTTGTTACAAATAACTGATTTAATCACAAAAAATAACCTGTTAATTTAATTATAAGCAAATCTTGATTGCATTTTTAATTTAAAGGTTGCTTTCATTAATACTCACATATGACATACAAACCAGAAGTTTTATCTGTTAAATCCAAAGTCTGTTAATTCAAGGTCCACAAAAATCGAGACTTTACTGTACCAGTATATCCAGAATCCAATCACATCTTCCAGGCCAGGTCACTACCATCTGCTATCTAGATTAGCTTAATAGTCAACTAATTGAATTTCTTCTTACTTTTTTTTCCCCTTCCTTCCTTCCTTCCATCCTTCCTTCCTTCCTTCCTTCCTTCCTTCCTTCCTTCCTTCCTTCCTTCCTTCCTTCTTCTTTTCCTTCCTACTTTCTTCTTCCCTCCTTTCCTCCCTGACTCTCTCCTTCCATTTTCTTCTTATTTACTTTCTTACCATAAATTCTAGTCTTGTGTTCAATTTTAAACACAATGGGCCTATTAAAAGGTAAGTCAGATTGTATTGTTCCTCTGGTCAATACCTTCTAATTGCCTATTTCACTCAAAGTACATGCCTCCCACAGGCCTTCCAACTAGGGATTGAACCCAAAACCTGGGTAGGTGCTGTTTCATCTGCTATGTTCAAAATGAAAACTATTTCATATTCAATAATTAGAGACTTATTTTTGAAGTTTGGGTCAAGAGGAATTGTTGAATAATTGCTCTCAGGGAAATCCTTTTTAATATGTTTTAATTAATTTTAGAAAGAGAGGAAAGGAAAGGGAGAGAGAGAGAGAAACATCAATGATGAGAGAGAGTCATCAATCAGCTGACTGGGAATTGGTCTGGTGACCTCTTGATTCATGGGTCGATGCTCATCCCTTGATGCTTAGTGTTTAAATGTTTAGTTTTAACCGGGAGAGTAATTTGTGTAACTATATGTAGGTTCTAATTTTATTTTAATCCTCACCCAAGGGTATATTCTTAATGATTTGAGAGACAGAGACGAACATCAGTGTGAGGGAGAAACGTCCAATGGTTGCCTCCCGGTATGCTTCCCGTCCAGGGACTGAACCCAAAACCCAGGTAGGTGCCTTGACGGGGAATCAAACTGGCAACCTTTTGGTGTATAAAATGATGCTCCAATCAACTGAGCCACCCAGCCAGGCATTGTTGTACATTTGTGGAGGTATATAATCATGATATTCTTATGCATGCATTTATTCCATAAAAAAAGTAAGTATACTTTTCTGTTGGTAAATTTAGCTTTTTATATTAAGATTAGATGCAAAAGTTACCAAGTAATTTCATTTTCAAAGAAAACCATAACTAATTGGATTCTTGCCATTTTCTAACTATGTATATATGACATGCAGGTATTTTATTTTTTTCTATTTTCTATTTTTTCCAGTTTTGTTGAGCTATACTGGACATGAACATTGTATATTTTGAAGGGATACAGTGTGTTTATTGGATACACTTTTATGTTGTTAAATGATTACCACGGGATTCTTTGTTCACATTTCCATTACATCACATAGTTACCCATTCTTTCTTTGTGGTGAGAACATTTAGATCTACTCCCTTAGCAACCTTCAAGTATATAATACAGTATTGTTAACTATAAGCACCATGCTGCACATCAGACAGGGTGTATTCCTATATGAACATATATGACGTTTATTTAAATAATGCTGGCAATATGAGAGAGCAGGAGGTCATCCAAGAAAATCTATTCTGTACCCCCACACCACACAACAGCTGCTTATATGGGGTAGAAAGACAAAGATTACGTGGGGAAGTAGACAAAAGAAATAAGAATGGGTATGGTGCAAATGCCATACAATGGGTATCACAGGCACGGGGCAGTAAGGAGAAGGAATAAAATGGGTATAATGGTTTCAGATTGCACCAATGAAGGCTGGGGCTCCAGTGTTTCATCAACAAGGTGGTCAATCTTTCCATGGTAACAGGTAGTTAAGGAGGATAGACCACATTTCCTGGTTAATTTCCAAGTCCAAGGGGGGTGGGGGGAACTCCCTGCCAGATGAGAATATGTTTTCTTTAATTGGCACAAAACAATCACGGTTAACAGAGCACGATTAATACTTGTTATAACTATAGCTGGTCTCTGCAATCTATTTCTGCCTCTAGCAGAGGATTTCCTTCTTTCTCTTTCCCTGGAAAAATTCCACTGTGTGTGTGTGTGTACATATATATGTGTTTACAGACATTTACTATATAAACACACATATACATGTACATTCACATACTAAATACACATACATACATACATACATACATACCACATCCTCTTAACTGTTCATTAATTGGTGGACACAGAGGTTATCCATCTTGGCTATTGTGAATAAGGCTGCAGTGAACATGGGAGTGCAGCTATCTCTTTGAGGCGGTGATGAAAAATGTATGACTACTCTCTAAATGTTTGTTAAATCCATTGGTCTAATGTTTGGTTCAAGGTTAACATTTCCATCTCTTCACACTGAGCCTTTAAGTGTCTTTAAGGATGAATTGAGCCCTGGCCTGTGTGGCTCATTTGGTTGCAGCACCATCCCTTACACCAAAAGTTTATTGGTTTGATTCCCAGTCAAGGCATATACCTAGGTTGTGGGTTTGATCTCTGGTTTGGCTATGTATGGGAGGCGACCAATCAATGTTCTCTCTCACATTGATGTTTGTCTGTCAGTCTGTCTGTCTGTCTGCCTCTTTTTCCATTCCCCTCTTGCTAAGACCACTGGGCATAATCTCAGGTGAAGATTTAAAAAATTAAGAAAATGAATGAATTGAGTCTCTTGTAGGCAGCATATAGTTAGGTCTTATTCTAATCCGTGAAGATATTCTCTACTTTTTGTCTTTTTATTGAATTTATTGAGGTGTCTCTAGTTAACAAAGTTACACAGGTTTCAGGTGCACATTCTACAACACATCATCTGTACACTGCATTCTGTGTTCACCACCCAAAGTTATCCTATGCCATTTGATTGGAGAATTCAATCTACATACAAAGTAATTATTGGCATGTAATGACTCACTAATGCTATCTAGTTGTTTTGTGGCTGTTTTGTATTTTCATTGTTCCAGTCTTCCTCTCCTGCCGCCTTCTTTTGTGAATTGAAAATTTTCCATAGTGTGCTTTGATTCCTGCTCTTTATCTTTTGTGAATCTGCTGAAGATTTTTGCTTTGTGGTTACCATGAGATTTATATAAGACATCTTATAACAGTTTATCTTATGTGGATCACATCATTGGTTATATTTAACTGCAGATTTATCTTAAGAAAAGAAAAAGAGAAGAGACAAAAAGGTGATCTGTTATGTGAAAAATATAGGGTGCAGTTAAGAAAGAAAGAAGAGCACTCTATTAAAGAAGTTGAAATGAACCCACCACTTGAAACCACGATTAGAGCAAAAGACTTCACACTGGCGATTATAAGAGACAATGAGGTAAATTTATCTTTGGGGAAAATCTCTTATTTCTAACAGTACTTCATCAATAGCTATAGCCTGTCATTTAATGTATATTATTAATTTTAAAAAAAACAAAAAATATTCTCATTCAAAATGTGAACTGTAACCTTTATGATTTCAATTATTATTAACTTATTACTGTCCTTGGCATCTAATAGATGCTCTGTGAATGTTTTCTAAATGAAGAAATAGAAAATAAATTGAGCTTACCCATTAACATAAATGTTAATTCTGACTCTTAATAAATGTTAACATACAAGCTAAGTTGTCTTGAGACGGTGATGGAACTAGTCAAATGTTCATAAAGAAATTTTCTTTCAGTATACTGTATTTTTGCTCTATGACAAATGTAGCTATCACTTAAAATTTTAGTTTTTCATGGAAAGGAAATATCCTTGTGCTTTAAAAGGCTACGTCCTTTTCACAGTTTATTTAAGGTACTGCTCTTAAGCTTTGGAATTTTTTTTAATGAAATGAGACTGAAAACTAAATGAAATGTGACCCTGTCAGTGGTCGGCAAACTCATTAGTCAACAGAGACAGATATCAACAGTACAACAATTGAAATTTCTTTTGAGAGCCAAACTTTTTAAACTTAAACTATATAGGTAGGTACATTGTTATTAACTTAATTAGGGTACTCCTAAGGCTTAGGAAGAGCCACACTGAAGGGGCCAAAGAGCCGCATGTGGCTCACGAGTCGCAGTTTGCCGAGCACGGCCTAGGTTGTAGAAGAGCAAAATTACACTCAGAGGCGACCTTCTGGAGAACAGAACGCCAGCATATTACAAGATGGAATTCTGACCAAATAATTTGCAAAACAAAGGTGACAGAAATAGTTCATAAGAGCCCTGACCGGTTTGGCTCAGTGGATAGAGCTTGGGCCTGTGGACTGAAGGGTCCCAGGTTCAAATCTGGTCAAGGGCATGTACCTTGGTTTCTGGCATATCCCCAGTAGGGGGTGTGCAGGAAGCAGCTGACCGATGTTTCTCTCTCATCGATATTTCTAATTTTCTATCCCTCTCACTTCCTCTCTGAAAAAAAAAAACACAAAATAAAATATATTTTTTAAAAAGAAATAGCCTATAAAAAATGAACTCTGAGGTAGTTTATTTAGTCATTTTCAAATGTATGTATGTGTGAGGTTGTATATATTTAAAAATACAATACTGTACACATGGACACAAGAGGATTTAGAGAGAGAGAGAGAGAGAGAGAGAGAGAGAGAGAGAGAGAGGTGTGGCTTTTGGAGCCCATTGGATAAAATGATATTGTTAATTCAAATCCATTTGTCTCAACCAGTGGCATGCACAATGGCCTCATCCAAAGAGAAGGCTTTTAATATTTACCATAAGAATCAATGTGTTGTCCATGATCTCAAAGGTATTGCTACTAACAACAGATGTTCCAGATTTTGGTGGTGATTTCATTTCTTTGATATATTCATATAGAGGTTAGTTTTCACTTCCGGTGATGGTAAGGAGGAAAGTACAGCAGGTTCAGAGATCATAATTTAGATGTCATTCCTGTACTTTTGAGAAAATTAACAATTTGTTCTAAGTAGCATTCCATTTTAATAGAAGGGGCTTCTGAAGAGAATGCAGGCCATAATATATATTTAGTGATAATTTATTGGTAAGTAATTTATTCCTCGTAAAATAGATCAGTGTAACCACCCTCCCCATATCACAGTTAATACTCATTTAAACATCATGAACAAGAAATAAAGGTTATTGAAGCAACAAATAATCTCACAGTTTTCTAAAGAGAGCTCTGTAAATTTTATATTATTCACTGCCTGTTTTTTGAAAAATAGGCTTCTTTTGTGTTTCTGTATCTACACTAGAGGAGAACTATGGATTGGTGCCAGATCACAAATTGTAGAGTCTGAAAACCTGGGGGAAATCCTGAACTTGCTTATGTTTTTAACCCCTCCATTCCAGATTGTGAAAACTGAATGAGTTCATTGATGGATGTAGAAGTGCTCAGGAAAATGCTTGATTATCAGTTATTAGTAGAGATAGTTTTTTATAAATGACTATGAAAGTATTAGAAAAGTAGAATATCTATGGGATCATATTGGGAAAAAGAATTTTGGGACGTTTACTTTATCCTATTATACGCATGGTTAATACTCTTACTGTGGGGTATGTTCAGACTGTAATCTCAATTTGTAAGTGTAATTAGAATTATTAATCTTTTACTTAAATGCATTCTGGGCTTGTGGTGATTTAGAAAAACCCTTTCTAATTTTGAGACTCTTAAAATTCTGTTGTGTGTTTTTTCACTTAAAAATTCATCATATTACATTATATTTTTTAACTTTGGAGAATTTATGCTTACATAAAGTTAGAGGTTTGGATCCAAATCTATTTTTTCCAGTGAGATATCCACTTATTGCAACCATTTATTATAAGATAGGTTATTCTTTAATTTCAGAGGCTATCACGACATGTCATTTCAATGTTTTAGCTCACAGTCTCCTTTGTGTTCCTTAGGTTTCTGAGAGTTCTGAAAAAGAAAAATGTCGATTGGATGAAAAGCGCATGTTGTGGGATGAAATTGCCAAGCTAAGACTGGAAATGGACTCAGTAAAAAATCAGACCCTGGAAATGGGAAAAGGATATTTTGAGGACATTGCAATTGGCAGAGAAAAGAAGAACCATCCTCAAAAGACAATAACAGAAACAGTATCTCAACACAATGCACAGCTTGAAGTTCTGAGAGCTGAGCTTAGGATGCTAAAGCATAAACTGGAGATTGAACAACAAAACAGAGGAAGACTGGAAGCACAAGTTGAATCATACCGGTCTAGACTAGCTACAGCTGTACAGGACCATGAGCATTGTCAGGCATCCAAAAGAGAGCTACAACTTGCTTTCCAGAGAGCAAGAGATGAAAGTTTTTGTTTATGGGACAAAATGAATTTGGATATGTCTAACCTAAAACATAACAATGAGATTCTTTCTCAACGACTTTCTGAAGTGGAAAGTAAAAACAGTAGCTTAGAAATTGAGCTTCACCACCTAAGAGATGCTCTCAAAGAAAGGACATTGGTTTTAGAAGGTGTAGAAAGAGACCTCAGTCAAAAACAGTGTCAAAAGGAGGAAACTGAACACGTGTCTCTGAAGGAGCCAGGTGAAGTGGATAAAGACACTGGAAAGCAGGAATCCTTCATGGAGAGGCTATCCCACCTACAGAGTGAAATGATGTTGCTTCAACAGCAACTGGATCAGGATCACAACCAAGCTGACAGAGAAGAAAAGACGGTAATTAACACCCAAGATCAGATTCGGGATATCATAAAAATATTTGATCATAAAAATCAAAAGTATGTTCTTCAGCTGCATGGAATAATGATGGACTTACTCACCAAATGGCATGGTTTTAAAGAAACAATACATCAGTATGAAAATGATAATGCAGAAAGAAATGTAAGTATCCAGACACATAAGTATTTTTCAAATTTCCTAAGAGAAAATTCAGAGTAATATTTGATGATGGCTAAATGCTGAATCTAGTTGAATATTAAAAATGTAGAGACTATAGCCCTAGCTGGTTTGGCTCAGTGGATAGAGCATTGACCGAGGACTGAATGGTCCCAGGTTCAATTCTGCTCAAGGGCACATGCCCGGTTGCAGGCTCAGTCCCTAGTAGGAGTGCAGGGGACAGTCAATCAATAATTCTTTCTCATCTTTGATGATTCTATCTCCCTCTCCCTCTCCCTTCTTCTCTGAATTATACGTATATAAAATGTATAATTTATAAATGTGTTTGCTCTATCAGCTTCAAAGCAGACATTGTATCCAGTAGATGAACATTAGACCTGAAAGATGCTTTGTTTTGAGTAAAGACATTTGCTGCCCATGAAATTTTAAGAGGTTACATTATAGACTATTAATAGATATAGGTTTATATTAATAATTTGGTCTTACATTGATAGCATAATAATTTTAACCTTTCTGTCACCAAATTTAAAACCATTAGGAAGTAGATAAATGGAAATGCTCTACCTAAAATGAGTATTTTGAAATTAAGATTCAATTAAGTGGATTAATTTGACAGCTAAGTTCAGATTTCCAGATGAACTGAAATGTAGATGCTGTATCATATAGTACCTTTCCTTCAGTAGCATCTTATATATTTGAGTTGGTATAATGTCATTTTTATTCATGACAATTTGAATTAAATTTGGAAATATTTCAGTCTCAAGTAATATATTCATATGACCTCTCAACTCTTTTCAAGGCATCTACTTTTCGTTACATCATAATTTGGGACAAATATGATGAGTTTTTGCAAATCTATACTTGATTTAATCTTCCCCCTACTATTTATAATATTCTTTGAATACTTTTACAAATAATGTGCTTATGTTTCTCATTTTGAGGCCTAATTACTATCATTTGGGGATAAGTTTGTCCAAGACAGAGAGAATTGTAGCTCTCTGTGATTCATGAACTTGGCATTGGATCTCCATTTCAGATTAGTGAGGGGTGGCAGGGTTTATGTGTAGCAGGAAGAGAGGTGAAGGCCTGATTAGGAAAGAAAGACTTTCCTTCTAAGTTAGGAACCTATTGGGAGGATTTGAGCAGGGGATTGAATGTGTGAGGAGCTCTGAAGTTAATTGAAGACTCTGGTTAAAAAATAAATAAAAAGAGAAAATTTTCCATAATATCGAACTTACTACCACTTGATCCACCTAATGCCCATTTCTCTTTGAGATGTTAGTAGATTGTAAAGCTTTGAGATTTATGGGGGAGGGGGATTGAGAGTGGGACTGAATCAGCTGTCTGATGAGGCAGGAGGGTTAAATTTTCTGTGACTTTACCCTGATTAAGCAAACAGGAGCATGTCCATATGAGGAAAAGAAGGTGAATTGATATTTTTCCAGTCATAGATGATTGTCATAACATTATGATAATAATATATGACTCTAACAAGATATATATACCCAGGGGAGGACAAAAGTAGGTTTATAGTTGTTTGTATGGAGAACAATACAATAATTAGTCAATTAGTAACATAATTTAAAATTATCTGATTTATAAAATCAGTAACAGAAATATCTTCCTAGGCAACTGTGAGACAACTTCAACAAGAACTGGCTGATACCAAAAGAAAACTATCTACAACAGAGACTTTTCTGGAGATTGAATCACGTCATCATATGCATTTAGAAGATAAGAAACCAGATTTCAAGAACAAACTAGATCAAAGCAGAAGTCAAGTATGTATGAAATTTAACCTGTCATCAGTTAATCTATAGCTGGTTAAATAATATAAAGTGTTTTAGGGCACTACTTTTCATGGCAGCTTTCTTGTGTATTTCACTGTGGCTAATATATGTAAAGCCAATGTCCCTAATGACCAGACTGACCAAACGACCAGTCGCCGTGAGGTGGCATTGACCACTTCTTGGTCTCTCCCCACAGCCCACAAGAGGGGTCAGGCGGGACTGGGGACTGGTGAGCAGGCTGAACTGCTGACCTCTTGGCCTTCCTGCCCCACCACAACCCGAGGCTCCCATGGACCAGCGATGGTGAACAGGGGATCGGGGTGGGTGGCAGGAGGACCAGGCTGACTGTCAGGCCTTTGGGATCACCAGCTCATCCCAGGCTGCTTGGAGGCTCAGGCCTGGGGGAAAGAAGGAGCCAGCAAATTCATCTCCATGCACGTGCCTTCCTTATCTCTTGTTATCTCCTTCATTTTGAGGTCTATTTTGTCAGACACAGGTATTGCTACCCCAGCTTTATTTTTCTTTTCCATTTGCCTGGAAGATATTTTCCATTCCTTCACTTTCAGTCTGTGGGACTCCCTTGTTCTGAGGTGGGTCTCTTGTATACAGCATATATATGGGTCATGGATTGTCTCACCAGCTGTTTAACTCGCCAATTCCGAGTGGATGTTATTAGATTTAGTTGTCCCTTCTATCTGCTCCATGAGAAGGCGCAGGACACATCCACCTATTTGGCCGCCGTTTTGAAAACCAGCATTCTGTTCTCAATGTCCGTATCTGTGCCAGTTACTTATTGCTGCTTAATAAACCACCTCCAAACCTCGTGTCTTAAAGCAGCACTTACCTGGTGCACAAATCTGCAGTGAGGCCAGCTCATTTCATTTCCACTTGCCACCAGCTGGAATGACTTGAAGCTGGGAAGTGGAGTCATCTACAGCAGCGCTTCTCAACCTTCCTAATGCCGGGACCCTTTAATACAGTTCCTCATGTTGTGGTGACCCCCAGTCATAAAATTATTTTCATTGCTATGTCATCACTGTAATTTTGCTACTGTTTTGAATCGTAATATAAGTATCTGATATGCAGGATGTGTTTTCATTGTTACAAATTGAACATAAAGCATAGTGATTAATCACAAAAGCAGTATGTAATTATATATGTGCTTTCTAATGGTCTGAGGCAACCCTTGCGAAAGGGTCGTTCGACCCCCAAAGGGGTCACGACCCGCAGCTTGGCGATCCACAGGTTGAGAACTGCTGATCTAAAGGCTTGTTTGTTCACGGGTTGGTCAGGTGCAGTGGGCTTCTGGCTGGGACGCTCCCTGGGCAGTCTCAGCTGGACACCTGTATGAGGCCTGACCATGTGGCCGGGGCTGCTTCGTTTTTCACAACGTGGTGGCTGGGTTCCCAGAGTGAGCTTCCCTGGGGAGAGAGTCAGACGGCACCAGACACAGCCGTCACCATTATCACTGACCTGCCAGCAAGTTTGTTGTTGATGGTGATGATGTTGTTTTGTTTACTATGTTCCCTTATTTTGTGGGAAGTAACAAAGAATTTCAAGATAGCATTATTGAATTAAGCCTCCCACGCCCACTTTTTGGTTCTAAAAAAAATGTAGAGTTTATGTCGCTAAACTTTAACAGTAAGAGTTTTAATTTCTCCGTAATCCAGGGAATCATTTCTTCTTGGAATGCAATTCTAATTAGCACCAAATGTTTTTGGTTCAGTAAAAGACCTATGGCATTAGAATCCATATTTGTAAGAGTCATGAATTACTCTCATTTTGAAAGTCTTATCTTGGGAAGCATTTGATGACAGTTCTGAAAACCACAATATGATATCTCTAAAACTTTTTTAAAGATTGTGAAGAGGTAAGGTGGGGGAAGAGGTAAGAGACTTTCTACTAAGGGCCAACGGGTAGTCATTTTGTGGAGGAAAGACATGAAACAGTCATAGAAATGGAGCATAAAGTCAAGTGCAGATGTTGTGTGGCAAAGGCGGCACCAGTAAATGTATTTTTGTGAGTCCTGGTCATTTTAACTTTGGTTTTGATTCTGAGTAATTGAAGGTTCCACAATCCAAAACTCTACCACCATACAGATAACATGTTATTGCCATTGAATTCATTTCAAAATGTCATACTGGGGAACACACCTTCATAACCAAACTAGATCCTGTTCTTCATGCAGAATGATGATCTTATTGGAAAACTGCAACCGTCATCTTCAAACTGTATACGTCTGGATGAAGAAAAGACAGCTCAAGAGGAGTTATCGAGGGAAGCACTTGTAAAGGAATGTAAAGAACTAGAGGCTGAGGAAGAGAAGTGGAAACAAATGGCAAAAACGCTCAGAAGATATCAGGACAAGCATATGGCAGAAGACTTTGAAGTAGAAAAGTACACACCGAAGCTTGATGAAAGGATAACGGAAATAACAGACCAATTGACACAACTCGACTTATTTTTACAGGTTAATTTGTTGATTTAATGTGCTATAAATCACTTCACTGCAAAATACGTTTCTGATGAATACAGGGGTTTTGCCTTTCCTTTGCTTCCTTTAATGGCAATTTATTTTACAGATTTCTGGAAAAAAGGTGGCATTTGTTTTTCCTTTTTAGTATTTCAGTTTCCATCATTATTATCACCGAATTGATCTTTCTGAATGATTCTTAGCGGAGGATCATTTTATTTTTAAGACCAGTTGATGTTAAACAAGACTATTTGAAAGAAAAGGGGGCCCTGACCGGTTTGGCTCAGTGGATAGAGCGTTGCCCTGTGGGCTGTACGGTCCCGGGTTCGATTCCGGCCAAGGGCATGTACCTTGGTTGCGGGCACATCCCCAGTCGGGGGTATGCAAGAGGCAGCTGATCAATGTTTCTCTCTCATCAATGTTTCTAACTCTCTATCCCCTTCCCTTCCTCTCTGTGAAAAATCAGTAAAACATACTTTTTTTAAAAAAAAAAGAAAGGGGAATGTGATTTAAAAATTGTTCCATACTCTTGAGTTAAGTTATATCTTTCTACTTTAAAATTTTAAACTGATTCTATTATTCCTTGATTTATCAGTTTACATGAGTAGTCATAGAAGAATGATTAACCTTATAACTCAGATTTAATTCAGTGGACATTGATGATAAATATTTTAAATGTCAGATTTTTTTCACACTTAAGACTGACCTCTGAGGCATTGACTCAAAACTAAAGAAGACAATTGTAACTGTTCATGGTATACTTACTTTAAAAATGTATCCTTTTTGTTTGCTTTAGACACACAGAGCGTCTCAAAAAATCTCAGAGCCGTTAACATGTACTCATAATGCTTCAAATAGAAGTCATTTGGAACTCAGAAATCCGCTGTTGCAAACTTCTCAAGATGATAGCAGAAAGAGAGTCAGAAAAACACATGTGACTATACCAAGCAGTATTGGAACGCAGCAAATTATTGGAAAGGAAACGAACTTTGTAAGTCAAATGCAGAATCAGAGAAAATAAATTTAACTCAGTAATTAGCCTCTAAACTTAAAACATAATTACCATTGTGCCAGGTTCATGAGGTCAGTGGGGCGTGAAAGCTAACTAAATAGTATAACTTTGGCAAATGAACTTACCATTCAGATGTTCTTCCAGGACAGTTGCATCTCTCCTCCTTTTTTGGTTTTCCGTGCCTTTAATTTTTTCCCCTTAATATTTTCATACAGTTAACCTGATCTACCAGTCATTAAGCTGAATGTCTTGAAGCTCTAAAATTTAGCAATCCTATATAATAAAAGGCTCATATACAAATGGACCAAACGGTGGAAAGACTGGTCGCTATGATGCGTACTGACCAGCAGGGGGCACAAGCTCAATGCAGCAGCTGACCCCTGGTGGTCATTACGCACCCACAGGGGGAGCACTGCTCAGCCAGAAGCTGGGCTCATAGCTGGTGAGTGCAGTGGCAGTGGCAGGAGCCTCTCCCACCTCCACAGCAGTGCTAAGGATGTCCAACTGACAGCTCAGGCCAGAGATGGCGAACCTTTTGAGCTCGGTGTGTCAGCATTTTGAAAAACCCTAACTCTGGTGCTGTGTCACATATAGAAATTTTTTGATATTTGCAACCATAGTAAAACAAAGATTTATATTTTTGATATGTATTTTATATATTTAAATACCATTTAACAAAGAAAAATCAACCAAAGAAAAGGAGTTCGCATGTCACCTCTGACACGGGTGTCATAGGTTCGCCATCACTGGCTTAGGCTATCTGTCGGACATCCCCCGAGGGCTTCCAGACTACAAGAGGGCACAGGCCCAGCTGAGGGACCCCCACTCAGAGTGCATGAATTCCGTGCACCGGGCCTCTAGTACTATTATAAAATCGCTTGTCAGAATTCCCCTAAATAGAAACATTTAAGATAACCACTTAAACACAATGGGTTAAGTGACTCCAACACAATCAGGTACTTGGTAAATGTACTTTCTTGATTGTGACCTTTGTTATTATCACTAGAGGGCGCCGTTAGACAAACTGTCCTTTATAGTTTTCTACTCTATATAAAGACATACATGTTAAATAGGGAAAGATTAACGTAGGGGTGAGGGGCAGTAAATTGACAAAGTGGCTAAAAATAATGTGATCTGCAGGAGGAGGGTGTGGGGAAGACAGAAAGGGCAGATCCCACCTCCAACGCCTTGGTAACAATGCTATAAGCAATGGCCTCTGGAGCTGTTTTTGGTCATTTGACCTCCAGCCAGGCTATCTTGTTCTCCTTAGAGGTTGTTGCTCTAAATTATGCCTTAGTGTCAAATGATTAACATCTCCAAGGTAATGAGTGTATTGTACAAGGGTGGTGAAGGCAAATGCTTGGCAATGTCTTTGAGGGATTTTTAAAAAAATCTCTAAAGTGGCTACTAAGTATGTCCAAGGGCATCTTCAAGGATCTTGTACGTACCGCCCTTCCAGAGGCAGCAAGTATTACCCGATAAGCCTTCTGCATCGCTGACAGCCTCCTGACTTGGATTCCTTAGCTCGGACCCCCTCTCCCCACTCCCTAGAAACATAAGTACTTTTCAGAACAGTTTAGAACCTATACTTGAATCGAGTAGCTCTGCTCTGACACATTTTCATTGTAAAAATGCTATTTAATGGGAAATTTCATTTATTATTGTGGCTATTTAAAAAAATGCAAGTCATTGAGGGAAAAATAAAATACTAAGCATCTGCTGTTTACAATCCTCACAGGGCTCAGAAGCAGCCAGCAGAGGGCAGCACCGAAGTGCTCCTTCTTGCAGGAACCACAAAGCAGATGACTGAGTACTACTAATATGAGGCCGGACCTGGAGACACCTTGTGGTGGAAATCCTGATTATAGCTTTGCAGGCAATAGAAAACTTGGTGTTCCTACTCTGAGAATCTTCTTTTATGAATCAAATAAACTTGTAATACTAAACTGATTAATATTTGTCTTTAAGTGAAAATTTCTGCCATCTTCTTACATAGAGAACATTCTTAATTGCTACTTTCCTTATAGCATTTTTATTTCAGTTTTTGTAAAATGTTTTGCTGAGCAGCTGTACATTTTCTAAACAGTGAAATGAAGGAAATATTTGAATTTTTATTTTATATATTTGCATTTTTAAGTGAAGTTCACTTATGTCTACATCTTGCCAGCCCTTGAATGACTGATGACTAAGATGGCAATGTCAGGCCATCTTGACATAGCAACTAGCTTTTGTTGCGTATCAGTTATTAATATATCCATTCATTATCTCATTCATTAAGCTTTTTAGTTCCATAATTCGTTTGGATCATTTTGTAGTTTTCATCTCTTTGGTAAGGTCCTTCTTTTGTTCATAAATTTTATTCCTGAGCTCATTGAACTGCCTTCTTGTATCTCGTTGAGTGTCTTCATGACTGCTGTTTTGCTTTCTCTCTCCTTTATATCACAGTCACCCATTATTTTGAGTTCCATTCTGGAGAATATAGTCATTGTCTTCCTGTGTAATTGTTACCCTGGTGGTCCATGCTGCTTGATGGGTTGTTCCTCTGCTGACACATTTGAAGTGGTGAGCACTTTTCTTATTTAGGAACATTTTCCTTTCCACAATTCAGCAGGTTGATAATTTGAGGTCTTTCTTTAGCTGTCCAGTAGGTGGCATGATAGCGCAGTTTTTGTTTTCTCTTGCCTGTACTACTTAAGCTTGGGGAGGGGCACTTCTCCTCACTTGCTCAGTAAAGCATTGGCACAAGGTTGCCACTGAATTAATTAGATGGAGTCAGAGCCTAATCATTCACCAAGTCCTGATTCTGGTTATGCCATGGGGATTGTTTCCATCTCTTCTGGGCAGGACAGGATTCTGATTTCCCAAGTACATTTAGCCAATGTAGAGTCATTTGTTGTTCTTCAATTCATTTATTTGCTGTTTTGTGTTGTTTTCTTCTTTTCTTCTTCTCCTGGTGATCTGGGGATAACCATTTAGCCACTGGGTGCAAAAAGAACAAAGGGAAGAACAAAGACAAGTGTCCGGCAGCCCGCCCGGCTGTGTTGAAATGCTTTCAGTCCTCATCTTACTTGAATATCCCACCCCCTTCAAAATAGGTTCTCCCTTTTCCCGATACTGGAGATTTCCTTCCTTTTTTTAAAAAAATATATTTTATTAAATTTTTACAGAGAGGAAGGGAGAGGGACAGAGAGTTAGAAACATCAATGTGAGAGAAACATCGATCAGCTGCCTCCCGCAGACTCCCTACTGGGGATATGCCCGAGACCAAGGTACATGCCCTTGACCGGAATAGAATCTGGGACCCTTGAGTCCCCAGGCTGACGCTCTATCCACTGTGCCAAACCGGTTAGGGCAGATTCCTTTCCTTTTACCAGTTCGACCACCAAATACCCTCCCTCATTTATGAAAACCCCAAAAAAAGAAAACACAAAAAATGAAAAATACATAAACCATAAGAAAGAAAAACCCTAAAGACCACCAATGACCCGTACTGAAAGGCCAGAGAACCCACAGTGGCCCCCTCCTCCTGACCCCGAAGCAGAATCAGAGCCATCAAACTACCAACACGCCTTCTGAAGACAACGGCCTCCTCTCCTGTTGGCCTGCTGTGCCCGAGCGGCTGCAGAAGGAGGAAAGGGTTCCGTGCTGCTTCCATTTGTTCTGTTAGTGACAACGCTGTGCCCGCCCTAAGGGTCACACCCCCATATGCGAAACCCCTGTCCGAACCTCCAGCCACTGGTATCTTTTGAACAAATCCACTTTGGCCTGGGGATGCTCACAGTGCAATGACAAACCGCCTTTCCAGTGGCAGACACTGTGTGAGCATGCCCCTTAGGACACGTGTCAGCTACTTCACCTCCATTAAAGCATGTGTGTGCATATGCATGTGCGTGTGCATGTGCAGGTGAGCAGATACACACATGCACTCTCTCAGGGCTGGGCCCTTGTGGTCTGGCAACTCGACTCCCTCTCCCAGATGCCTAGTGGTCCCAGGAGAAGCCCAGATCCGCCAAACCACAAAGACCTGGAGGCCCTGGGTGGACCCTGGAGTCAGGCTCACTGTTAACCCAGATCCTTGCCAAGCCAGGCCTGGGCCCCACGTCCTTCAGGCCAGGGCTGCCTTCCTGAGGTGGCTTTAGGCTTTGCCTCTCTCCAGCTGGCTCCTGGGGCCAGTTTTCTATAAACACTGCGTCTGCCCGGCCTGGGTGATGGGGCAGTGAAAAGCCCTGCCCTCTCCCTCCCAGCAAGTGTCCACAGTGTGCAGAGGGGAACATGTGCAAGAGGCAGTGCAGCCTGATTTGCAAAGTGGCTGCAGTGCCCCAGCGTCCCCCATTGAGGATGACACTTTTATTTATTATTTCTGAGTGACTTCCAAGGGTAAGAACCAAATGTAACATATTACAAACATGTGTTCACACTTGTGAAATATATGTGCTTGGAGTGCCCCCCAAATATATATAGTACAGGGTGTCCCCCCAAATGTAAACACAATTTAACAGCTGATAACTCAATTTTCACTCCATTTCAGGGTTAACAGATTTGACGTAATGGGTGAAGCCAGACTAAACTTTGAACAAAGATGTACCCTCTGGAATTTCTTTTGGGGACACATAAAGGATGAGGTGTCTGGCGCAGAAAGGGCCACAGTCCAGGCATCGGGGCTGCTGTTGACAGAAGATGTGAACAGACAGAACGCAGTGATTCTTGGTGTTTGCGATTCCGTTGCTTCCGCAGCCGCAGCGCCTGGACCAGAACTAAGGCAAGCGAAGGAGGCGCAAACAACAAGAATCGTTCCTTCGGTTTGGTGTTTGTACGTATCTCTTTCCATAGCTGCCCTGGATTCCTCAACTTTATCTTTTCTGTATCCCCATAAAAAGCCTAGTGGAGAAATTTTCTTCATTCAAAGCTTAGTTTGGCTTCACCCATTTTTTCGAATCAGTTAAACTTGAAAAGGGGTGAAAATTCAGTGAGTTATCAGCTGTTAAAGTGTGTGCACATTTTTTTTGGAATTCTACTTTCTGTTCCATTGTGAGTCATTCTTTCCCACCGGAGTCTTACCTGTGTGTACATTGGAGGGGGGGGGGTGCCCTATATTTATGTTCAAAAGGCAGTCATTCTTGTCCTTCAGGAGTTGATTTATTATTTCTTTTCAGTGTGTGCACATTTTTTGGACCACCCTATGTTTACATCCCATAGGGAGTCATTCATTTTATCAGGAGTCTGACCTCTGTACACCATTCTTGGGGACACTCCATGTTTATATTCCAAAGGGAGTCATTCATGTTTTTCGGGAGTCTGATCTCTGTATACCTTTGTTGGGGGGACACTCTATGAATGTTCTATAGGGAGTCATTTGTTTGCATTGGGAGTCTCACCTGCTGCTGTGTGTACTTGGCCGGGTTCATGACACATATTTTTTCCGATTGCTTACTAACGGTGCTCATTGTGGGATGTACTAAACCTGGTGATTTGGGTTCTATAAGGATTTTCTCCATTTGAGCTAAAGTACTGAGAAAGAAATGTTAACATGGTCCATTTTCTGAGTGCTTTGAATTTTGTATTAAGTAGTCATTGATTCTGGAACACAAGGACGGGTTTGTAATAAAATGAGATGTAGAATTGAGTCCTAGTTTTCCTCACCGCTCGTCACTGTCAGTGCTGTTGGGGCGTTGGGTCTCCGGGGTCCCTGCTCAGCCCCCCAGTCTTCTCAGCCCCTGGAATCCACCAGCTCCCTTTGCCAGGAGGAGAGCATGGGAAAGCGAGGTTTCCTGTTTACCGTGCAACAGCGTTTATTTTACGCTCCTATTAGTTGAATCCCATTTTTATAGGAGATTTATATCACAACAGGAGGTCAGCGTAAAGTGATCCATTGGATTTTTCCAAGGCCATTCAACCAGGAAGTGTCAGGAGAAGGAGGGAGGGAGGAAGGCAGGTAGAGAACCCCTCCAGACCTAATCTAATGGTGTTCTGTCCAGCTGCCACCTGCATGTCCCCTTCCTTCCTCACCAAACCTCTCCTGTAAGTTGCCTCCTGTCACTTCCTTTCCTATTCTGATCCCTGAGGTCCTGCATCTGTGGGAGCTGCCTTCCCCAATGCTTTGAGCCAAACTGAGCAGTAGCACCTGCAGGCTTCCTCCCCTGCGCCTTTGACTTTTGCAGGATCTGACACTGGCCAGTCACCGCTTGCAGCTCTCAGCCTCTGTCCCATGATTCTCTCTCCTCTGGGACAGGTCTTCAGTGCTCACACTTGCCATTTTCTCTGTCACTCACTCATTCCTTCCACAAACACTCATTTAAAGGGTCCTGTGTGCTCTCTCCCGTGTTCCACCATGGAGGCAGCCCTCCCCCTCCCCCTCTGCAGGGCTGACACACCTGGTCCCCTAGCACTGACTGCTCACGGCATCGATAAATTTGTTTCCAGTTTAGAGCACATTTCATTTGACATCATTTTAAATCTCATCATGCCTCCTACAAATGAAGCATGTTAAGTTTATAGGATAGATTTTACAAGAGGAATTGACTGAGGTAGTTATGAAAAAAATTAACAGCTTTAGGTGTGATTTCTTTTCATTTTTGTACCTTTGTTAGGGGCAGGAATATAATATTGGGGTCTAGCTATAATAATAAGAAGTATTAATCTGGCTCTGTTAACTGTGATTGTTATATTCTGATTAGAGAAAGCACATTCTAATCTGTTTGAGAGTTGTACGCCTTGGGGCATGGGAGCTAACATGGGCATGCAGCCATCCTCCTTTCCCCAGAACAGCCTAAATTAACAACCTGGTTGCCTTTAAGCTGGTCCCTGAGGCACCCGCCCCTTACGAACCCCCAACCCGCATTGCCTGTAACCTGTAACCACTGTACCTTGCCTACTTCCCCTTGCGTGTAATTTCTACTTTCCCATCGAGTCTGTATCATTCTACCCAAGAGAAGAAGCTGGCTTATGGGGAGTGTAGGGCAGATGTTTGTGGATGACCTGCTGCTCTCCCATCCTGCCCACATTAATGGAATAAACGCCATATATGAGTCAACCCAGTCTCTGCTACATTCGTTCAAGTATTAACCAGCAGCCTGGGCCCATTTGCTTGTCTGGTTTCACTTTAAGTAATTTTATAGCAGTTAGTGAAGCTACGTAATTAACATAAATGATAATCAATAGTCCCCCATCATAAGTCCAAAGATTTCATCAACTTAAAACAACTTAGATTTATTTTAAATTAAGAATGAATTTTGCATTAACAACAAGTAAAATCATTACTAGTTTAGAAATAATTAAAACACTATTAGCTCATTTATTTATGGCCTAAATGTTTTTCTACAATTAAATCTTTATTGTTCAGATTATTACTGTTGTTCCCCTCCCCCCCCAATAGCTCCCCTCCACCCGTTCCCACCCCACCCCCTGCCCTTACCCCCGCCACCCACTGTACTCATCCATAGGTGTACAATTTTGTCCAGTCTCTTCCCACACCCCCACACCCCATTTGCCCCTGAGAGTAGTCAGTCCACTCCCTTTCTATGCCCCTGATTCTATTATGTTCACCAGTTTATTCTGTTCATCAGATTATTTATTCACTTGATTTTTAGATTCCCTTGTTGATAGATGTGTATTTGTTGTTCATAATTTGTATCTTTACCTTTTTTTCTTCTTCCTCTTCTTAAAGAATACCTTTCAGCATTTCACATAATACTGGTTTGGTGGTGATCAACTCCTTTAGCTTTTTCTTACCTGTGTAGCTCTTTATCTGACCTTCAGTTATGAATGATAGATTTGATGGGTAAAGTAATCTAGGTTGTAGGTTCTCGCTATTCATTACTTTGAATATTTCTTGCCACTCCCTTCTGGCCTGCATAGTTTCTGTTGAGAAATCAGCTGACAGTCATATGGGTACGCCCTTGTAGGTAACTGATTGTTTTTCTCTTGCTGCTTTTAAGATTCTCTCTTTGTATTTTGCCCTTGACATTTTAATTATGATGTGTCTTGGTGTGGTCCTCTTTCGATTCCTTTTGCTTTGGGTTCTGTGCCCTTCCTGGACTTGGAAGTTTAATTCTTTCACCAGGTAGGGGAAGTTTTCTGTCATTATTTCTTCAAATAGGATTTCAATATCTTGCTCTCTCTCTTCTTCTGGCACCTCCATAATTTGGATGTTGGTACACTTGAAGTTGTCCTAGAGGCTCCTTACACTGTCTTCATATTTTTGGATTCTTTTTTCTCTTTGTTTTTCTGGGTGGGTGATTTTTGCTTCTTTGTATTTCAAATCTTTGACTTGATTCTTGCGATCCTCTAGTCTGCTGTTGGAACTCTGCATAATATCCTTTATTTCAGTCAGTGTATGCTTAAATTCTAGTTGGTCCTTTTTCATAACCTCGAGGGTCTCACTAAATTTATCAGCAGTCTCACTAGATTTCTTGAGGGTCTCACTAAATTTATTGGTGGTTTCCAGAAAGTTCTTGAAAAACCTTAGAGTCGGTGAACTTAGAGTTGGTGAGAGCAGAGTCGGTGAGTGCAGAGCCTCTTCATGTGGTTTTGAACTCTATATCCAGTAGTTTGCTGTCCTCCATTTCTGTCATTTGTGACTTGTTTCTTTGTCTCCGCATTTTGTATGCTTCCCTGTGTTGATAGAGTAGCTTTTTGTGTTAGGGGTCCTATAGGGCCCAGTGGCTCAGCCTCCCCAATTACCTGAGGTGGACACTCTTGGTGCACCCCTTTGTGGGCTTTGTGCACAGTCTTATTGTAGTTAAGTCTTGATTGTTGTAGGTATCACTGGGAGGAATTGACCTCCAGGCCAATTGGCTGTGAGAATCAGCTGTGTCTGCAGTGGGAGAACTTCTGAGCTGGAGACACTCTTCTGGGACAAGACTTGCTTCAGTGGGGCTTTGGTGCTCACTGAGTTTGCCCCCTGAGTGTGTCCCTTATGGATCTGAGGAGTTGTAGTTGTAATCTGGATGGTCCCACTGTGACCCTGGGTACACTGGCTCTTGGATCTCTAAGGTGGTGCTAATTCAGCCTCTTCCTGAGGCTACCCAGCAGGAGCTATGGAGAGATCCCTCCCCTTTGTTTGGGGTTTGGAGGTGCCCAGATGAGGCACAGTTGTGAAGCAATGCAAGCTCCTCTGGGGCCTTGGACCTTCTTTTGGAAGTTCTGGGTCTCTCTGATTCAGCTGCAGTTTGTTAGGTAATATTCAGGTTGCAAAGGGCCAGGCCTTTCATATGCAAAGCCTCTGTGCAGAGCTTGGGTGTGGCGGAGTCTCAGGGGATCAACGGGGCAGAGCAAGCAGCTATGGCTGTCCCCAGTCCTACCGTAAGAGGCCCGCATCTCAGTGTCCCTTTAATCACTGCAAGCACCTCTGAGAGAAGCCACCCTCGAGTTCTGCCTGATGCCAGACAGTCCAGTTTCTCCCCGTATGAGTCTGGGTCCCCAGAGACTCACCTGGAACTGGAGTTCAGAGCAGTCCAGAGCTTGAGACTCCCTCCCAATTGAAAAAGACAACTGTGTCCTCAGCTGCCAGCCCTCTCCAGGTGTGCTGCTCCTCAGTTGCCAGCCCTTTCAGCATGTGCCTCTGTACATCTGCACTTTACTTCCGCACCTCCTCTGAGTCTCAGTGCTTTTCTCTTTCCTTCTAGTTATAGAATTTCCACTCAGCCAGCCTTCCTGTAGTTCTGGATGATGTCCATTTTGTCTTTTAGTTGTATTTTTGAAGTGGTTATGTGAGGCAGCAATTTCCAGTGTTTACCTATGCCACCATGTTGGATTCCCCAGCCAGCCTAAATGTTTAAATTCTGTTCAGAGGATTCCTGCATATTTGCTCTCTAAATGTCTTTCTTGCATGTGCTAATTTAAGACCCCTTGCACAGAAAGCTATGTACAATATCTTTTTGTTAAAATATTTTCCAGCCAGGCCGGTGTGGCTCAGTGATTGAGCTTCAAACTATGAACCAGGAAATCACTGTTCCATACCCATTCAGGGCACATGTCCAGGTTGGGGACTTGATCCCCATTAAGGGGCATGCAGGAGGCAGCCTATCAGTGATTCTCTGTCATCACTGATATTTATATATCTCCCTCCTTCTTTTCCCTCTGAACTTAATAAAAATACATATTTTAAAATTAAGTAAATAAAGTATTTTCCAAACATACAGCTTTACTTTGTTCATTTTTCTTATAAACTACACATTAGTGAATCATTTATGAAACTGTTTTTTAGGCACGTGGTTGGGAGCTGAGCTCTCTAGATAAGACTTCACAAAATAAAATGAATGTGTTGTTACCTAAAAGGGACAGATTGATTTCTATAATTCAGCTGATGGGAAAACAATAATTTTTAGAAATGTGGTAGACAAAGTTAGAATGAAGTAGTTAATTTCCATTTATAATCATGTAGGATGAAGATTATATATATATATATATATATATATATATATATATATATATATATATATATATATATATATATATGTATATATATATATCCTTTTTGTTTCTTTATATTTTATATGCCCAGATAGGTTTTAAGTTTCATAGGGAGAGTGCCCTAATATTTGTGTATTCCAAAGCAGTTAACATGGGGCATGAGCTGCTGGCAGAGCAGTTTAGAATGCGGCCCATAGGGCAGTTTGAAATGGGCGGCATGGAAACTGTGGAATGTGTGGCGCAGAGTCGGTGGACGTGGAGTTGGTGGTGTGGAGTCGGTTGAGTGCAGAGTCAGTGTGTGAAGAGTCGGTGTGTGAAGAGTCGGTGGACATAGAGTCGGTGGACGTAGAGTCGGTGGACGTAGATTCTGTGAACTTAGAGTCGGTGAGAGCAGAGTTGGTGAGTGCAGAGCCTCTTCATGTGTAAGAAGGGACTGTCCCTGCCTCCCACTCAGGGTTGTTGTGAAGAGTGAATGAGGCAAGGACAGAGGGCGCCTAGTGCAGGGCTGGGGATGGGCAGGGACACGGTGCCCAGGTGAATCCAGAGACTGTGAGCAAACCCTCCGGCTGCCAGGCCTTGATCAAAACTATGTCCACTGGTGGGAGGTCCATAGCTTCCCTTCTACCAAGAATCTTGGGTTCTGGCCCCTTCGGGGAAAATGAACAGGAGATGGAAAGGCAGCAGTTACCGCCCGCTCCCAGTCGTTAGAAACCTGAGTGGGGCCAGCCTTGGAAAACTGCCACCGAGAGAAGGGGTCACATCCCCTGTATGCATGTTCCCACAGTGTGAAGGCATTCAGGAGAGACTCAGACCCCAAGCCACCCAGTGCTTCTGGGAGGGCTCCAGGGGTGGGAGCAGAGATGAGGGGAAAGAGCCAAATGGCTCCCCCATGTGTGCTGGGCACTGGGACAGCAGTAAGTCCAGCAGGCTCCTCCCGTTAGTGGACCTGCGAGGGACCAGCCATGGAGTCCCACACCCAGCATGTGCCTGACACCCAGAGGCCCATAGTATTATTTGTTGTGTCTGAGCCCTCATTTCCAGCAAACTGCCGAGAGCTGTTGGCTTTCCAAGAGGACATGTGGAAACTGTTCAGATAGGAACTGTGTGTTGAATAAAAGCTTGCCCGAATAGCTATTTATTTCCAGCCCCAGATCAGTGGAGTGACAGTGGAATCGAGAGGCCTAGACTCAGCACTTAAACCCTGGACAGACACTTAGCCCCACCCCTTCCTTGTTAAGGAAATGGGCTCAACGAAGTCTCACGGCTATCAGTAGCTGTACATGTCAGACCCTCTTGCACCACATGTACAACAGATCGGGGCACTGTTAGGATTATGTGGTGCCCTTCTCTGACTTTCTGATATTGGTTTGTTGCTTTTGCTGACATATTGACCTGCTGATTGTGAAGAGTTTCTTATTAATCTCAGTGGCTTGACTGGATTGGGCAACAGTTAAGGTCTTCAAAACAGACAGGGCCTGCCTGGCCAGGGCTGATGCCCAGGTTGGAGGAACCTTACCCAGGGGTTGCCTGTAAGAGGCAGCCTATCAGTGATTCTCTCTCATCATTGATGTTCCTATCTCTCCCTCTCCCTCTCTGTTATAAATATGAATATATATATATATATATATATATATATGTATGTATATATATTTATTTATTTAAAAATATATTTTATTTATATATATATACATATTTTTAAAAAAATATATTTTATTTATTTATAAAATGGGTTTGTGTGTATGTGTGTGTGTGTGTGTGTGTGTGTGTGTGTGTGTGTGTGTTTAAAAAAAACCTCAAAACCAGATAGGACCTGACTGCTGTGTTGCTTTTCTGAAAGGATGGCTGTATGTGGGTGACTATTCCAAAAAGGGTCTCTACTAGTGTTTAGCATGTGGGTTGAGCTGTGATTTGGGAGTCCCTACGACCTTTCCAAGACATGTTAAACCTGTAAGGAGCTGCAGACCTGCCCATCATCATATTCCTTGCCTTAAAGCCCAGTGCTGTAGGCCCCTTTGTTCAGACACCACTGAGAGACATTGGGTGTCTTCATCACCTAAGGCCACTGGGTCAGCATGTCTGTTAGTGGCTGTAGGTCTCCCAGCTGGGCCCTGTGTTGGAGTCACTTCTGTGCAGCTGTGTTTTTGGAAGTGGGAAGGTGCATGGAGGCCCTTCATTCTGGGGGAATGAGGATAGATGCAGGCAGGTGGGGCTGTCCAGAGGGTACCCCGGGGTACATCCTCACCCCACCCCTCTTCCTGCACTAGGATCGTGGACATATCCCCCAGTGGTTCCTTGAGGAGCTGTTGGGGGACAGCATGGCCTTCGAGGCTGAACAGGTCCAGAGGATGAACCAGCACACCCACCTGAGCTGGGAGATGGAGCAGCTGTCAGAAGGTAGGTAGCAGCCCCTGGTGCCTGGGAGCCAGCCTGGATGTGGCTTCCTCATCCAGGGAGCTGGGCCCTTGCATCTGAAACTCATGTGTCAGCTCATCCTCACCCCAAGGGAATAACATTTTATTTAAAAGCCATTTGGAACTGTTTCATTGCAATTCTCCCCAAGGAGAACACGAAAGGTCTGGCAGCCTTGAGGTGAGGACGTGAACTACAAAGTAACAGATTTCTCAGCTCCCATGTGGACAGTCCCAGGAGCTTCCAGATGGCAGCACGCTGGCATGCAGAGGATGTCGTAGATCTGTCCATGGGGGATTGAAAGCTCTGGATGGCAGGAGCCTTCCCCAGTGGTTACTAACCCCCAGTATACCTGACCCTGGGCATGATTTCCTCCATTTATTTAATAATTGGACAGATGGGTGCAGTCTGTACTCTTCCCCCTCTGGGCAGGGGCTACTACATGTTTGCTTCTCAGGGGAGCCAGGCCTCTTCCCCTCCGCTGTGTTTGCCCCCTCACAGCCCCGGAGGAGGTGTGGGGTTGGCCAGGGGAAGGTGGGGGGCAGGCAGTGCACCCCGCAAACAAGTAGCCAGTTCCTGTGCTCAACAATATCACATGTGCACCTGAGGGTGCAGGTGAAGGTGTGCTTAGACTCTGCAGATCTCAGGAGGGCCTTGAGCTAGTTGGGGGTGGGAGAGGTGCTGCTTTTCCAATATTGACCAACATTCCTAAGCATCATGGAGAGGCTGTTGAAAGAACCCGGATATTCCTTCTCTTCAAGGGTTCTGATCAGTTCCAAACCTAAAATCAGTTCATTGAGCTGTGAATCTGTGTGAGAAGCCAGTTTGGTGTTGTTTTTTTTCCCAGTGGTTTGTTTTCTCGGCACTCCAGGGACCAAGTGTGGGCAAAACAGGGATCCCTGCTCTGGGACTTCAGGTTCCTGGGGAGGACCACTGATCCCCGGTGGAAGGCAGGATTGGGGCCCGATGGCAGAGACCTCTCAGACCTCATGTTTCTGTTAGAGACCAGGGCGGCTAGTGGGTTGGGAAGCCTCCCTGATTCAGGCCCTCTGTGTAGTTTGTGAGCCCTTTCAGGTCAGTGCCCTTGACTACTTCTTGGTGTTCACACTTCTGCTCCTTAGTCCCAGTGGGGACTAACTCCAGTATAACCGACATTCATAAACAAAGCGTGAATGTACTTTTGTGTGGATGGTGTGGTGGCTTCTTGAGTCAGAAAGGCCTGGCTTCAAGTCCTGGCTCCTTCGCCTGTTAGCCAGGTGGCCTCTTTTGAACCTCAGTTTTCTTATCGGCAAAATGGGGGTAATGAAGCTGCCTCACAGGATTGCTATGTGTATCTCCTGAGAGGAGATAGTGAAGCCTTACGCTGTGCCTGGCCCCAGGGCACCAACAAAGATGGCTGTCCTCAGCGCTCTTGTTGAATTAAAAGATCCCCATTGCTCTGGTTCTTGGAGTTCTCCTGAACGCAGCACCCAGTAGAGAACCATCGTTTTCCCCCCCAATAAACTGCTGTGTCATCATAAGAGCCTCTGAGGGGCTGGCCTTTAGGGGTTGGTCATTAGCTCCACTGCTGCACTTGGAGATTCTTCACAATCACTTCCCAGGAGCCCAGAGCCATGGGGTGAGGCACTGAGTGAGGCAGGAGGTGGCAGAGTGAGTTTTAGGACAGTGGAGATGCATCTAATGCCACAAAACCATACACTGAAAAATAGTTAAAATGGTGAACCCAGTGTTATATATATATTTCACCCCAATCTTCATAACATGTATTTTTTATAGATTTCAGAGAGGAAGGGAGAAGGAAAGAGAGATAGAAACATCAAAGATGAAAGAGAATCATTGATTGGCTGTCTCCTGCATGCCCCATACAAAGCATGGAGCCTACAACCTGGGCATATGCCCTGACCTGAAATTGAACCATGACTTCATGGTTCATAGGTTGGCACTCTACCACTGAGCCATGCTGACTGGGCTCACCCTGATTCATAAAACTGTTATTTTTAAAGCCAATGCTACAAAGGTCCCATTGAATGAGCACAGGTTGTGACTTAGTGGAGCCTTTGGCTGTTAGTGTCATTGGCAGCCTTGTCAGGATGAAGCCCTTGGCGTGCTTCCATGTGTTGACTGCATGTGTGTTTGTCTGTGGGGTGCGCTGAGCTGGAGTTGGGCCAGGAAGGTTCATCTGCTCCACTGCTGAGTTGCCTGCTGCTTGGGGTCTTCAGTCTGTTCTGGCTTCTTGGGTCTGTGCTGCTCTCCTTGGTGGGAGCTGATCACATCCACCTTCATGTCCTGAGGTGAAAGCCGGCGTCCCTTCTAGGTCCTTCCAGCCCCGAGGGGGTGAATAGGAAGCAGGTGGGTTGCAGCCAACGAGCAGAGCACTGTGAGTAGGGTCCCGGGGTTGAGGATGTGGCCCTGGAGGGACAGGTGAGGGAGCACCCTGACCCCTCACACATTCATTTACCTAAAGTCACACACCTGTGTGTGGCAGGAAGGGGCTGAGAACTCCCGTTCTTCCCAGGTCTGTGCTCCCCTTTCTGTTCTGTGTTCAAGCTGTTTAAAAGCAAAGAAGGAAAACTTCCTTCTTCTGTCTTTACCTTATGTTTTGATCTCGCTTAGACTTTTTCAAGCCATTTAGATGTACTGCCTCATTCTTTTTTCAATGCAATTGTAAAAGTACAAAATGAAATCTCCATCTGAAGGCCCTGCCCAGGGATGGTAAGTATGGGCATGCTTGCCTCAGAGCCTCTACCACCTGCAGACGTACTGGTCAATTATCACAGCCCCCACACCCTGAGCTGAGCCACCCAGATCCCCACCACTCTGAGGGCTGGTACAGAAAACTCCATCTCTTTGCCATCTCTGTTACTGTCTGAAATCCATGACTTGATGGCCAGGTTAGAACTTGGTAAAAAGTGGTTGCAGCAGTTCTACCATGTTGAGGTTTTGCATTGGCCTCTCCACCATCACATTCTTTCTTTTTAAGCTCTGGGTTGCTTCCCTACCAGGCCCCAGCTGAGCCAACAGAGGGGCCATAACCGCCTGAGAAACCCTCAGGTGCTGACAACAACAGCACCCTGTGAAAAAGTGAGGGCACCCAGCCAACAAGTGAGGGCACCCAGCCAACCATCCCAGGTCCCTCCAACCTGGGGCTCAGGGTGATGGTTGTCCTGGGGCCGGGGGCAGAGAATGGAAGTCCAGGCCATGCAATCTGGGCTCTGACTTCTCTCTTTAGCTTCCAGCCTTATCCTAGAAAACCAGACCCTCCAGGGCACGGTCCAAGAGATGCGAGGTGCCTCTCTGGCCTTGCAGGTCAGCAGCCTGAGTTGCATGACGCTTCAGGAGGAGAACCAGCAGCTCCGGAAGCAGGTAACTGTGGGTGGTGTGCAGAACATACGTCCAAGCAGGTGGCCAGGTGGAGCACCCAGGTGTTGGTGGGGATGTGAAACTGGGAGAAATGCGGAATGCAGGGCAGCAACAGCTATGGTAGCGGGGCACGAGTCCTCCTGGAGCAGAGCCTGAGGCAGCATCACATGTCAGTGCAGCAGAGTGAGTGGACACTATGGACGTGTCTGTGCCCCATTGCCCACATCTTCATCTGTGAAATGGGGTTAATGATGTGCCCCCTGTAGGTGTTTTGAGGATCAGATGAGGTACCGTAGATAAAGGGTCTGAGCACATAGTAAGTGCTTACTGAAAGGAGAGCAGCGCCCTGTTAGCACAGGGAGGGCCTGAGAGGGAAGCAGTCATGGAAGCCACGCACATGTGTATAGGACCACGGATGGGCCGCTTCACGGCTGGGTCTTTGACTCTGCAGAAGGAACACTTGGAGATGGAACTGAGGAAGGAGAAGAACAGCAGCCAGGAGTGGGAGACCCTCACTGAGGAGCTCGTTAAAGCCCTAGAGCAGATGTTCAATGAAGTTGACACCCTGAAGGCGGACAGAGCCCTTCAGGTAGGCCCCCCCAGAGCTCGTGCCTCCCCTGGCACCCCTGCCTGCAATGGGGAGTGTCCAGGATCACAGCCGTGTCCTGGTCATTGGTCAGTGATTCCTGGGCGACCAGTTTCCTCGCTCAGCTGCAGCTCAGAGCAGCACTCCTCAGCGCAGCAGCAGGATGGGGACAGGTATCTCTGCCCAGGGACACTGGCCATCTTGATTTTTATTGACAGGACTTGGGGGAGGGGAGGGGTGGTGCTTCTGGCTTTGGTGCCTGGAGGCCAGGGATGCTGCTCCATGTCCTGCAGCCCCCGGGAAAGCCCCGCAGGACAAAGAATGGTCCTGCTCCAAATGTCCAAGGTCACCCTGAGAACCCTGGCAACCCTCCAGGGTGGATTTGCTTGGCACTACCACAAGTCCCAGGGAAGGCAGCCCAGCGCTGGGGCAGCGGCTCATTGATTGCACCCAGGGGCCAGGCTTCCCTCTTGCCCCTCTGCCAGCCTTGGCATGGCTGTTGTACCTCCCCAAGAAGTGGGCAGGAAGGTTCATCCTTGAGAAATAGCCTAAGAAAGTGTTCCATGAGGTAAGAGGTTTAGGGCTTGCTTTAGAGTAAAGTTCACTCTGTGAAACAGACTTTCACAGGGGCTGGGTCTTTGGCTCTGCAGATGGAAAAGTGGGAGATCCAACTCCACAAAGAAAAAGAAAACACCCAGAAGTTGGAGACCATCAGTAAAGTCCAGTATCGGGCCCTTCTGGATGAACACAGCCGCTACAAGACCCTGCTGCTTCGTTCCCTAGAAGTGCAGAGCAAGGCATTCAGGCGTAGGTGGGTGCCGTCAACTGTCGGGGTGACTAGCAAGCTCTCCAGGCTCCTGTCCCCCTTCGCTCTGGCCCCTCATGGTTCCTCTGGATCTGCTGCTTCACAGGGAAGAGAAGTGCATGGAACGCCCCCCTGTGCGATGTGGGGTGGATGCAACTGGAGGCTGATGATCAGGGGTGTCCCCCAGGGGAGGATGGTGTGCCCAGCTGATCCCGCCTCAGGGTATCCATGTGTCGGCATTGGGGTCCCTGCTCCCCTGGGGTTCTTGCCCCTCTTCCTCTTCTCTCCCAACCAAGAAAAGGAGGGGGCGTTCACCACAGCTTCCGATGTACAGGGACATGCCTCACCAGCTTCCAGGCCTCTTCTTCCCTTTCAAAGGCTCAAAGTCTGGGCTTCTCTGTGTGTGTGTGTGTGTGTGTGTGTGTGTGTGTGTGTGTGTGTGTGCGTGTGTGTGTTTAACTTTTAATTTCGAAAACTTTTGAATATATAGAAATGTGCAGAATTGTATAGTGTAATTCCCAGGTACTCATCCGCGATATCAGTACTTTGATACTGTGCCCATCTCATGTCGTTTTTACCTCTGACTCTCCACCTCCATACTCCTTTTCTTAAGGTAAAATTGATGGCCATTGACATGCACAAATCTCAACTTTGAGCTTCTGCTAGATCAGGGCTTTGTGTGCGTGCAGTCAGCCAACATCGCCCAAGCTCCTGATCCAGCAGATCCCGGATTGCTCTGGGTCCCAGGGCAGGTGCAGCAGAATCCAGAGCCTGCAGGAGGTCTGATGTGCACAGGATTCCAACTCAGGAGAGAGGGGGAGGGATGAGGCTAAAGAGAGGCTCTCCCACACTTGGAGCAGCACAGGAAAGAGCTGTTGTCCACTTCCTATGCTTGTGAGACACCCCTGCTCATAGCATTTCCTTTGATTCCTCCTCAAAGACACTGAGCAAACGTGGGGTCTTCAGTAGTGTAAGCAGCTGAGGTGCAGGGAGTTTCAATCACAGGGTCTGGAAGGGCATTGAGCCATCAGAGCCTGCTGAGGGTGCTTGCTGCTGCCATGAGTGTGGGGGCCATGACATTCGTTTATTCACTAACTCAGTGGATCCTGTCAACTCTATAGGACCATCCGCCCCCTTTATCCTCCAAGAGCTCCATCCTCTGGGAGTGCTAAGACGCCTGCTCCTACCAGACTCTGTTCCTTCCAGCCAGAATGAGCACCTTCTGCCTCTTGGCATCCCCCTCTCTGCCTCCTCCTGCACCCATCCCACATTCAAGTGATGTTTAGTGAGCTTCTGTGAGGCATATGGTGCTAGACCTGGTGGGAATGCTCCCAGCTGACTAATGAGGGGAGACTCGTGTGGTGCCCACCCCTCACCAGTTGCCTTCAGGCCTTATGATGTGGTTATAACAGTGTCATGATTTTGTTAATGTCTGCTCACATGGGGTAGGTTTGTGCAAGTGGCCTCTCACTGGCTCTGAAGGAGGGGTTCATTGTCATTCTACCGGTAGCTCCTTGTTTGATAGACCTCCTGTGTTACTAGGTGGTGTTTCCTGGTGCACAGAGAGCTGGAGCCCTTGGCCTTGTGCAGCAGGGCTACAGGGTGGGAGGTGGAGGTGCCTGCAGCACAGGCTGGTGGCTCTGTGCTCATTTCACTTGATCCCTGAGTGGGACCCTCACTCCTTCGTTCCCCAGCACATGTTTCCTGGGTGTCAAGCCTCATCCCGGAGACTCCGTGGGAAGTGAGACTCACAATTTCTGCCCTGCAGTAGGGTGGTTACCATGAGTTGGAATGTGCTTGATCCGTGTCCTTTCTCAAGACACAACAGGGAAGCAGGAGTAGGGAACCCTAATGTTCCTTGGCCCTATTTGTCAAACCCGGTTGGCTTTTTCCAGAATCATTAACCTGAATGAGAAAGATCACCGCCCTGAAAGCTGGGAAAATCCCCCCCCCTCCACTTGCCACTTCCCACTCATGGCAGCCTCCACTCGTGGCTGAAGGCCACTGGACTCTTGTCTTTCAGCAGCTGCCACAGCAGGTTTCTGAGTCTGAGGCCTCCCAAGTCTTGGCTCCTGGCAGATGGTACAAGGACAGCTACTAGGGGTGGTGGAGTGGACGTGGAGGGCTGCAGACAGAGGCTGCAAACCCTGGAACCCTGCGTGTTCTCTGTCAGCCTGTCTCTGGGTATGGACAAGTCAGGAAGGGGGTCTGGAAAGGGATTTGCCCGTGTGGGGAAAAGAGAAACTGATGACCCACAAGGAGCTGCTGAGTCACCCTAAGCAGGGGAGGTTCCAGTAGGTGGGCGGGACAGCCAGGGGCTGCTCAGGGACTCCCCTTTTTCTCTGCAACCCTCTAGAGAAGCTGTGCAGGACCCTATAAACACTGAGACAGGAAGCAAATAAAAGCCCTGAACTGAGGGGGAGATGAGGGTGAGCTGAGAGGAAGGTTAGGGCTGGACTGGGGGTGCCTGGAGGAACAGCCTGAGTGGATGTTCATGTGCTTGTGTGCCAATGGACCCTGGAAGCTGCCTGGGCCCCAACAGGCAGGCCTCTGGCCCCCACGCTGCCTGACTCAGCATAGGCAGGCTGTTCTGGAGTTGGGTGGAGTGCTCACCAGGCCCTGGTGTTGTGGAGGTTCAGCTGTCATGAGGGTGGGATTCCCTGAATATGTGCTGGTTGCTGTGAGAAGGGTGTGCAGTTCAGAAAACAGTGTTGGTGTTCCCAGCGGGATAGCGGAGAGAGGCTGCTGAGACAGGGATGGAAGGGACCCTGGAGAAGTGTTGGGTGGGAAGAGAGACACTCGGCCCTGGGGCTGGAGGAGACTCCTGCCCATTGCCACAGCCCTCAGCTCTGCAGAGAGAGGCTGCTTACAGAGGCTGTGCAGTCTCCTGTGTGTGGGTGCCTAGCGGGTGTGTTTCCCTCCTCAGGGAGCAGGACCAGCTCCAACACGAGGCAGCACTACAGGAGCTGAGGGACCTCGTGAGCACCCAGAGAGAGGCTCTGACGCGGGCGCAGGAGGCGAATGTCCCGGCTGCCCAGGAGGAGAGGCTGCCACAGGAGGAGAGGTAACCGCCTTCGCCCCCTGCAGTGGCATCTGCCAGGTTACATTCAGAGCAACTCACTCAGCACCCACTGAGCTAAGCTCAAGCGAGTCTCCTGGTAATGGTATATTTTTACCAACCCTGTCATGGTCACAGCTGGATAGTCACAAGGTAAAGGCACGCCAGATGGTGGCTGGGATGGAAGGATAGCAGCACTGGGATGCTGCATTGTCTAGGCGTGGATGACCTCCCCTCCCACCTTGATGATGGTGATGATTGTATCAGTCGTGGGCCCTTCTTCCTCGAACACCAGCCATCCGAGAGGGAGAGACGCTTGGTCCTCGCATGCACGCATTGTCTATTGGTGAACTCACTGACATGCACTTAGATCCCCAAATCATACCCATGGCCTTTCATGGGCTTGTCCAGAGTGCAAGATACTGGAGTCGCTGATCGGCACATTTTCAGATGAGGTTGAACAAGACCTTTGGCTCCTGCCTTTTTCAGCTCTCACACTGCAAACCAGTGTCCCTTTTGTGGTCCATTGAGTGCCATGGAGTTCTATTTTCATGCTTTTTGATGGCGATGTCACTGTTAGAAATGACCCCCAAATGGAGAGCTGAAGTGCTGTCTAGTGTCCCCAAGTTCAAGGCTGCACTGGGCCTTATGGGGAATAAAAGGGGAGGTACGTGAGGTTGCTTTTGGTCCAGGGTATGGTGCACTTGGCTGTGAGTATATTACACAAGGCGTCTTGATGGCTTGGTCGGTTTTCAAAAATGTGGCCAAAGACTCACACGAACCGGTGGGTACAGTTTCAGTATCCACTAACTGAGTGTTCGCGGTGGCTTGATAGAACTTTATACCAAGAATCATGAGAATAGACTGCACTATAGTTATTTCTTAAAACAAAACAAACAGAAAAAAAACACAGAAGAGGGAAGAAGCTCAGAGAGATTAAAGAACTTGTTCAAGTTCATACTCCTAGTTAGTGAGCCTGTCAGGATTCAATTCCCAGGTCTTGTCTCAACTCAGAGGCATGTCCATATGAAGCCTTCCTTCCCAGATCCCTGTTCTAACATGTATTGGGGGTTACAAACTCAGGTGCCTCCAGTGGCCAGGCAGGTCCAGCAGGTGGGGGAAGGAGTGTCAGTGCTATAGCAGACCCTCGTGGAGAATACACACCCTCTTAGGGCTGCCTGCAAAGAGGCAGGCCCGGGCTGCCAGGTCATTCTTTTTATAATCTTTTTTTAAAAATCCTTAACCCATGGTAATTTTTCCATTGACTTTTAGAGAGAGTGCAAGGGAGGGAAGGAGAAGGGGGGAGAGAGAGAAACATCCATGTGAGAGCGTCACATCTATTGGATATCTACAGCACACACTCAAGCTACACGGGGGAGCAAACCGGCAACCCAGGTCTGTTCCCTTGAATGAGACTTGAACACATGACCCTTCTGTACATGGGTGATGCTGTAACTACTGAGCCATACCTGCTAGGGCCTTTTGTTTATGCTTTCTCCCCACCATCTGAGAAGATGGATACCTGAATGATGACGTGACACTTGAAATTTTTAAATTTTGTTGAACTAATTTAAATGGAAAAAGACAGGTGATGTGGGCCACACCGGGCAAATCTGTTCAAATTGAGACCATGAGCCTCTGGTCATGTGAGTTTTCTGGTATAAATCTGCCCCCTGATACTCAATCGGGCAGTTAAGATGACAATGATGATAATTTCAGTGGATTTACATAACACTCCCCAACCTCATATTTTATTTGTTTCAGGAGATGAAATTAGAAAGGGCTTGGAAATGGGGAGAAGAGCTGGGCAAAGACATATAAATTGACAGCAAAAATGTTCTGATTCCATGTATTTCAAATGTATTTCAGTCAAAGAACCTTTTGTTCCCAGTCGGCAGGTCTGCCAAAGCCTTCCATGGGAAGGATTCTCACAGGGTGCTCTGTTGAGGTGATGTCCGAGCCTGCCTGTCCTGTCTCCCCCAGCCCACAGTGGGCAGCTGTGCTAGTCTTCTAGAACCCCAAGGGACACAGTTTGAAAACCACTGAGTTTGTTCCATCCTCATTTACACACTGGGAAAACGGAGGCCCAGAGAAGTTGTGGTTTTGATTAAGGTGCACACCTGGGACAGAGGCTGGGAGTGCTCCTCAGCCCTTGGCCCTGTGGCTCTCCACCCCCAGAGTCAACTTCTGGAACCAGCTGATGATGGCGGAGCAGAAGGAGCTACACACCCAGACCAAAGAGATGCAAAGCTCACTAGGGATCGTGCAGGGGAAAGTGAGGCTCTGGAAGGCCCAGTACGAAGGGGCGAAGGAGGAACTTCAGAGTATGGGAATCTCGCTGAAGAAGCTGAGAAGGCAGTGTGAGGTGAGGCCTGGGCTGGTGGCTCAGGATCGCAGGCGTGTGCCCTGGGCGACAGCCATGGATCAGCCATGTTGCAATGGGTCCTCATTGGCGTCTGTGCTCAAAGACCATGTGTGAGTGTCAGACAGAGGCCGAGAGGAAGCCAGAGGCATTTGAAGGGGACAAACCCCATGACTGGTGGGGTTGCGTTAGAAAACACCTTGCACCTGAGCTTTGCTTTTAGCAAGGTCGGGGCAGTGCATGCAAACAGCCAAGTACTGTTTCATTTCTGAACCCTCGGCTCAGCACTTTGCTCTTTGCTCACCCATGTCCTCTCATTTAATTCTTGCAAAGATTTTGTGAGCTGGGGTTCCCATTCTCGTTCCTCTTAAGTAGTGGGTTGCAACCCAGTTTGTCTGATGCCAAAATTGAGACTTTTCTGCTACACCAACTGGGATGATATTCTAGAGCAGGGGCGGTCCAACCTCAGTCATATATTCATATCCAACCGTTCCCCCTGTGTGTTTTTATGTCTGTGAAACAAGAATACATTTCTAAATATGTTTTATTTTATTTTATGGATATCAGCAAGAGGAAGGGAGAGGGAGAGAGTGATGGAATCATCCATGATGAGAGAGAATCCTTGATGGGCTGTCTCCTGCAGGCCCCCTACTGGGGATGGACACCACAACCCGGTCATGGCTCTTGACCGAGAATTGCAACAGTGACCTCTTGGTGCTGGGAGGACACTCAACCAAATGAGCCTCACCGGTGGGGCAGCTTATTAAAAAGATGTTCTACATTGTTTTTTAAGACTGCGATTACAGCCTCAGAAGTTTTTGTCTATTTTGCAGTTCTGGCCCATCACAGCTCAGACCGGCTGTGTTTTCAGTGCTCCGTGGCCACAGGAGGGCCATGGTTGACTGATTGGTCGGGACACTTGGCCATTAACATGCCATTGGCTGTGTTGGTCATTCTCATTGGCGTAGATCATACCGAAATGACCATATTTGAGCACTTGGCCTTTTTCTTCTTTTGGGAACCAATTACCAGCAGTGGCATCACAGGGGCGCATGGTATGTGAGACATTGTTGACCTGTGTTTTAGGTGCTCTCTCGTGAGAAGGAGAACTTCCAAGAAGAAAACTTTAAGCTCAAGAGGAAGATTCAGACATTGGCTAAGAGAAACAGAAAGCTTCTTAAAGAGAATGAGAAAGACAAGGCTTGGCGCAAGTAAGGGGTGTGGGCTGACCTGTCAACAAAACGATCCTGCTTTCTTGTCCATGCCTAGGCCTCAAGATACTTACTGGGCAGAGAGTCCCTTGGTGCAGTGGTGTCCCAAGGGAAGGGGATACACCATCTTCCCATTGCATCCTCCTCTCGTTTTCCCTGGAATGGTTCTAGATTTCTGCAAGTAGGGGTGGTTGGCTTTTCAAAGATACTGCCCACTGCCAGATGGTTCTTAATCTGCCTTTGGAATTCAGTTCAGTTTAAAAAATAGGATGGCAGTAAAGAGTGGTGCCTAGGGAAGGAATTCAGATCACAGGCTGAGGCCTTTCTGTGTGTTTTCCCTTAATGAGCTGGAGAGAGGGTTGTGGGTGCACCGTGGTTTTCCTCCCTCTGTGGACAAGACACATTCCTGGCTTTGGCATACTTGCTGTGAGGTGCACAGAACCAGTTACCTGGTGGCCAGAAACTAGTTGGCGTGATGGGAAGTGAGCAGAGCTGTGTGCGCAGCAGACAGATGTTGAGGATCTTCAAAGAGGCCGAGAAGGAAGCGTGGTGGTGGGATTTTGGGTGCTGCTGCTGACCCGGATGGGGACAGGTCTAGCCAGTGGGGGGACCTGAGGTAGAGCACGGGTAGTCTGGGTGCAGGGAAGGTGCAGGCAGTGGCAGGAGGGAAGGCTGCAGCAGGCAGCACTCAGCTGTAGAAGGCATCCACACCAGGCTAATGAGTTGGGTCCACTGGGAAGCGAGTGTTTATGGGAAGCTGGTCTACAGGGCCCAGGAAGCTGCCAGAAAGGAGGGCAGAAGGAAGAGCCTTGGTGTTGGAAACCTTGTGGTGGGAAGTCAAGTAACCCGAGATGCCTCTGCTGGGTCCAGGGTGGTCTTCCCCCTTCGCTGCTGTGCTGCTGAACTGTCCTTCCTTGTGATCAGGAATGGCTGGCCATGTGGGACAGAGGGACATGGTCACAGTGACCATGGGGGGCACTGTCCAAGTCCCTGGGGTCACGGTGCTGCTCTACTGTTCTCTCAGATTCTTCTGCTCATCTACAGGTGGTTAGCCACCTACTCAGGATGGTTTACATGGAAAGCCACACTGTAGTTTTGGGGTAGAAATGACTGTGGCCTGAGTTTGCTCTCTGTGACACAGGAGGTCAAAATTACCAGCAGAGGTGGGGCAGGTGCCAACTAGAAGAGTCGGGGCCTGGTATCCAGGGGGCGATCTGATAATTGTTTTGCATTAGCTGGTGTCTGCAGTGGGCCAGGGAGTTGGCAGGCTTTCTGAGCCAGAGTCTACCCCAGTTCTGGGAGGGTTGTAGGTCCTGCCCTCCATGAGTTTGTGCACCTAGCGGTGCAGGGTTGGTCAGAGCCAGACAGGAAAGCGCTCTAGCATAAGGCCAAGCAGCACAGCTGTGGGAAGAGAACAACTCAGTGCCGAGGGCGCTGGGAGCAGAGCAGGATCCGTGGTCAGGGGTCCAGCAGTTTGCAAGTCATCACTACTAACGGGGTGCTTACTTCACGGTGAACTGGTGGAAATTTCCTCGTACTAGTGGGACCTCGGCAGCTTCATGACCGACAGAGTTGGAGCAGCTGCCTTGATCCAGAGGACTCCTTTTCCAGCAAGGAAACCTGGGTCTGAGCTGTCAAGGCCCACGGGTTTCCAACCCTGAGTTTCACATGGTTCGGGGCTTGCTATCTTGAGAGGATTTTCAGCCTGATCCTGGGTGCTTCAGCAGGTCTCCTCGACGTGTTAGGGTTCCCGGTCCCATGTCACGTGCTTCCATCCCCATATTGCCGAGTCAACAATCAGTAAGGCCATGAGCACCGTGTTGTCTGAATCCCAGGAAAATTGCGACCCTTCTGGGCCTGGTCCCATGCTGGGCCGGTGAGTCAATTTACATGTTTTATTTTAAAAACCAGATTGTTTTTCTTTCTCCTCTATTTACAGAGAAAATGTAAATTACCTCCCGACAATAACAGAAGAGCAAGAGGAAGCAGTTATGGATTCCTATGAGTCCTGGAGTCCTGTTCCACAGAAGTGAGTTGACTTAATGGCAGTACCTTAAGCACAGAACAGAAAGCTTGCTCTTTCACGAGTGGGGAAAGCTGTAGCCATCTACAGCAGTGGCCAGTTTGTGGGGTCCCCATCTTCCCCTCTTTGGCTGGTCCCCTGTGTGCATGTCTCTCCCAGCACTGAAGAATTTAGAGTTTCTTTCAGTCCCACCTTCCATACTCAGGATTATCATACGAGGGATGGTGAAGGCCAGCTGGCCATGAGCCCGTTTAAGGGTCAGAGAGTCTCAGGTTTAGAGCCACTAAAGCAGGACTATCAGGTTGTGTCTCCAGGTTTCAGGACCTAGAAAACCATGTGTCTGTTTTGGGAAGAAAGCTTGGGCCAGACACCTGCCTAGCACCCAGGGTCTTCAATCATAGGGACATCTAGGTCTTCCCGACATTCCCTGGAGGCTCTGGACCCCAGGGTGGTTCACAAACACCTTCTCTTCTGCAGAGTATCAGCCCGGTCTTGGCCGGCTCGGTCCCCGAGACTGCCGGTCTGCTCTGTACAGCAGGGCTTCCTCTGGTGCAGGCCTGAGCCCCATGAGCTGGGCCTTCAGATTGTCCTGTCCCAGCCCAGCCTAGAGGTCATATCACCATGAATCCTGTAAGACCTCTCTGTTGGAATCTCCACCTTATGCCTGACCCTTCTGTTGACAGGGAAATGAGGCATCGATGAGGAAATTCAGTAATTTGTGAAAGCACAGTTCTGGTCTATGTCAGAGCCAGGATTACAACCCATATGTAGTTCTTCTTATTCTATTCCAATGCCCCCATTTCCGGTTAGCTGCAATATTTTCCTTACCCTTTAAATTCACTGTTTTCATTTATTTCTTTTTAGTTTTATAACATCACTTGAGGATATTTTTTCCACTGATATTTAGAGAGAGTAGAAAGGCAAGAGGCGGGGAGAGAAACATCAATGGGAGAGACACATCGATTGGTTGTAATCCTGTACACACTCTGATTGGGTCCAGTGATGAACCTGATAGTTGTAACTGAAGTTCCATTTCCCAAGAAGCTAGTGTGGGTTTCTGCCCCAACGAACGCTTCTACAATCCCTGGGTCTGTGTGAATTCACTGAAAATAGTGCTCCATCCCCTGAGACCCACATATGAATATCGTGGTGCTGGAGAAGAGCACCATCCGTCTGAACCCCAAACGAACAGCCACTTGCCCGGCTGGAGGGACAGTGAGGGTTGGTAATATCCTAAACCTCTACTCTAATAGGAAAAAGTGGTGGACTCGAGCCAGAGCCTTCATCAACTTCTTCAAACCCAAAAACAACGGTTCTGGAGAACCAGAGAAGCAACCCCAACACAGCCCTCCCGGGCCCCTGGAGGCCACCCCTTCATGCTCATATTGGGTGGAAGAGCAAGATGCCCCCAGCGGGCCACCTCCAAAAGGTAAGAGGGGTGACTGGGCTGTAGGTGGGAAATAAAGGGGAGGATCTCAGGTCTCCTTCACGGGCAGATCGGCACCACGGAGATGGCGTGCTGGGTGTGTACATGTGTGTAGGAGCCGGAAGGGGGTGTACCTCCTCTTAGGTTTGTGAACAACCAAATATAAAATATAAGCCCATATCAGTGTTGGGCACTTTTGTCCCAGAACAATTTAGTTCTGCTAGCATGAGGAGCCTTACCCATCACATATAGTTGGTAGGTCTTGGAATGTACAGTGCAGATCTCCATAGAGATAATGCAGAGAGAGCGCAAGAGGGTAAGTTTTTGGGTTTCCTTGTATCTGCCAGACCTAGGACAAGCCATGTCTGGAGGGATACCCCTGCATTTAACATGTAATGGACATGCACACGGTCTTCAGTAAGGCCTCAAGGCTCTGGTCTTGCCTTCCCTCTGAAAATCGGTTCTCTCCTCCCACCTTCCTGGCCTTGATTCCTGTCATCAGGGGGTACATTGTACCTGGTCATTTAGTTCTGTCGATGGGAGTGTGCCAGATGTTCCGAAATTGATTTCTAGTTGCATGTGCTGCATATATATCGTCAGATTTGAGAAGCTATTGGTTATAAGCTGCACGATTATGTGTTCATAACAAGGATATGAATGGGTGGTGACAATGAGGATGTTGTAAGAATTGCCAACTAGCTGACAGTGACTGCGAGAGATGCTCAAAGCTGCATCCTGACTTCAGAGATCAGGGGGTGAAAATGTGCATCTTACAATCAATTAAACAAAGCCATCGTCTTAAGCATGGGGTAGTTTTCAAATTCACCTTTAAATATCATGGTGTTGATTATTTACCTATAAACCTGCCCAGCATGCACCCTGAATAAGTTAAAATTGATGAGGGACAATAGAGCTTTCTGAAGAACAGGGCCAAGCCTGAGACTCATGTGCTCGCAGTGGCTGGCATTGCAGTACCTAACAAGACCTAGGGAGTGTGACAAGCCGCCTTCTGAGTGTGACATGTGCACACGGCTTTCTGGGTGGCATTCACCACTTCAAGTTTTGGTGTGTCAGTGGAAATGCAAAAATGTAGTGTGCACATGCATGCCCACTGTTTGGGGACTAATGTTTGCATTCCCAGTCTTTACAGCAGGTGAATTCGGTCAAATGCTCACATGCAGGTAAATGATAATGACGCTTATTAACATTTGTTTTATCTAGAGGTGTTCTTTAGCATTAGTTTTTCATATTGGCTCCTTAAATGTTGTGCCATTTACCACCTCAGCTTCTGTTATTGTCTAAATTGACTTAATGCATATAATCAGCCTAATTGAGTTAGCAAACCTTTCAGAGAAAAAAATGCTTGACAGATCCAAACTGTCATTGGGATCCATGAATGAGCAGGTCAGTGGTAAATAATAGTAGCAGCAGCCGTGCAATGGTGCTTCCTGGGCTCAGCACACTTTAGGGAGTTGACTCGCTTTATCTACCACCTTCAGTCCTAACTGCTGGGTGAGGTAGGCGCGATTCCTATCCCCTTTTCAGTGCTGGGAACGTGAGATTTGACAGAGTGAAGCAGTGGCCCAGGAAATAAGTGTTGGAGTTGGGATCCCACCCCGGCTCTGACGGATTATGGTGCCTGAACTTTGACCCCTGTGAGCTCTGCCTGCACTTCAAGCTGCTTTGGTCTCTGAAGATGCTGAACCAGGCTGTGGCCCCAGGATTGAGTAGTGGGTACTTATCATGTGGTGTGAGCTGTGGTCAGCAGGTGGCGATGGGGGAAAGAAGCAACGGAGGGTCTTCTATGTATGAACTTGAATCCTCCATCAGAAATCTGGTGAATCAGTTATGATCACGCACATGACATGCTCAGAATGTTAGACCAATTGTCAGACTATAATTTACAGGTCCTGAAGGGGAGGTTTAGAGTAGAGGATGCGTATGGATCTAAACAGGAATAATACTTTCCGAATATATATTTTTTATTGATTTCAGAGAGGAAGGGAGAGGGACAGAGATAGAAACATCAATAATGAGAAAGAATTATTGATTGGCTGCTCCTGCATGCCCTCTACTGGGTTGGAGCCTGCAACCCAGGCATGTGCCCTCGACCTAAATCACACCTGGGACCTTTTAGTCCGCAGGCCTATTTTCTGTCCACAGAGCAAAACCAGGGCTGAACAGGAATCATTCTTGATGTTGAGAGTGTTTTGGCATCAAAAAGTGGTAGAGCCCTAGCCATTTTGGCAGAGGTAGGTTCTTTCATTATTTTCAAACTTATCCTTCTATAAGAGTTTATGCTAGATGTATAAGAATGATTAGTTATCCCTGGCCGGATTTGGCTCAGTGGATAGAGCGCCAACCCACAGAATGAAGGGGCACGGGTTTCATTCCTGGTCAAGGGCATGTGCCTCGGTTGCAGGTTTGATCCCAGGCCTCAGTTGGGATTCAGGCAAGGAGCAACCAGTGGATATGACACTCTCACATGGATGTTTCTCTCTCTATCTCCATCTACTCTCCCCCTTCCACATTCTCTCTAAAGGTCAATGTGAAAAATACCTTCCAGTGTGGATTTAAAGAATAGATTAGTGAATAGTTGAGATAGCCCATTTTACTACAGAAAGATACCATTAAGTATTCTAAGGGCTTTGAACAGGAGCAGGAGTTAGTGTGTGTGAGCCAAGGTGTCAGGAAGCCTGTCATTCAAATGGATGAGTAAGCCCAGCTGGTGTAGCTCAGTTGGTTGAGCATCATCTCATGAACCGGGAGGTCACAGTTTGATTTTGGTCAGGGAATGTGCCTGGGTTGTGGGCTCAATTCTAAGGATGGGACATCCAGGATGCAGCCGATCAGTGATGGAAACATCATTGATCTTTGTATTTCTTTCTCCGTCTCCCTTCCTCTCTCTGAAATCAATAAAAGCATATTTTTTTTTTAAAAAAAAAGGATGAGTAAGAAAAGACGAGTACTAAATAAACATGCTTATTTAATAATTTAATATCTTGAAATTGAAAAATGGTCTAATGTATCAGCTCCTAGAGCAATATAGACTTCTCCTCACTTGCTAAGTAAAACAATGGCACAAGGTTGCCACTGAATTAATTAAGTGGAGTCGGAGCCTAAATGATTCAACGAGTCCTAATTCTGGTTGTGCCGTGGGCATTGTTTCCATCTCTCCTGGGCTAGACAGGATTCTGATTTCCCAAATACATTTAGCCAATGTAGCGCCATTCGTTGTTATTCAGTTCATTTATTTGCTGTTTTATGTTCTTTTCTTCTTCTCCTGGTTATCTGGGGATAACCATTTAGCTGCTTGGAGAAAAAAGAACAAAGGGAAGAACAAAGACAAGTGTCCAGCGGCCCGCCCGGCTGTGTTGAAATGCTTCCAGTCCTCATCTTCCTTGAACATCCCACCCCCTTAAAAATAGGTTCTCCCTTTTCCAGATACTGGAGATTCCCTTCCCTTAACAAGTTCCTCCACCAAATACCCTCCCACATTTAGGAAAAGCCCACACAAACCCCCTCCCCCCCAAAAAATCAAAATACCAAAACCATCAAAAAGAAAAATGATATAAGACCACCAATGGCCCATACTGAAAGGCCAGAGGACCCATGGTGGCCACCTCCTCCTGACCCCAAAGTAGATCCAGAGACTTCAAACAACCAACACGCCTTCTGAAGACAACCGCCTCCTCTCCTGTGTGCCTGCGGTGCCCGAGCGGCTGTAGAAAGAGGAAAGGGTTCCCGTGCTGCTTCCATTTGTTCTGTTATTGACAACACTGTGCCCTAAGGGTCACACCCTCATATTCGAAACACCTGGTTGTACCTCCAGCCACTGGTATCTTTTGAACAAATCCACTTTGGCCTGGGGATGCTCACAATGCAATGACAAAACGACTTCCCAGAGGCTGCTGCTATGAGATTGTGCCCGTTAGGACAAGTGTTAGCTACTTCACCTCCATTAAAGCATGTGTGTATTTGGCCGTGTTGCTGACACATTTTGTTTCCTCTTGCTTACTAAAGGTGCTCATTGTGGGATGGAATTAACCTGGTGATTTGGGTTCTATAAAGATTTTTTCCATTTGAGCTAAGGTACTCAGAAAGAAATGTTAACATAGTCAATATTCGGAGCCTTTGAGCTCTGTATCAAGTAGCCCTTGATTCTTGGAACACAAGGATGGGTTTGTAATAAAATGAGATGTAAAATTGAGTCCTAGGTTTCCTCACTGGTCGTCACTGTCAGTGCTGTTGGGGCGTTGGGTCTCTGGGCTCCCTGCTCAGCCCCCCAGTTTTCATGGCCCCTGAATCCAGCAACTCCCTTTGCCAGGAGGTGAGAGCATAGGAAAGTGAGGTTTCCAATTTACCATGCAACAGCGTTTATTTTACGTTCCTATTAGTTGAATCCCATTTTCACATGGGATTTATATCAAAACAGGAGGTACGCTTAAAGTGATCTGTTGGATTTTTCCAAGCCTACTCAACCAGGAAGTTTCAGAAGAAGGAGGCAGGGAGGAAGGCATGGAGAGATCCCCTCCTGACCTAATCTAATGGTGTTCTGTCCAGCTGTCACCTGCATGTCCCCTTCCTTCCTCACCAACCCTCTCCTGTAAGGTGCCTCCTCTGGCCTCCTTCCCATTCTTTCCTGAGGTCCTGCAGCTGTGGGAGCTGCCCACTCAGCTTAGCTGCCCTCCCCAATGCTTTGAGCCAAACTGAGAAGCGCCACCTGCAGGCCTCCTCCCCTGCACCTTTGGCTTTTGAAGGATCTGACACTGGCCAGTCACCCCTTGGAGCTCTCAGCCTCTGTCCCATGATTCTCTCTCCCCTGGGACAGGGCTCACATTTGCCAGTCGCTCTGTCACTCACTCATTTCTTCCACAAACACTCATTGAATGCTTCCACCATGGAGGTACCTCCCTCCAGGCCCCCTCTGTAGGGTTGACCACCTGGTCCCCTAGGTCTGAAGCTCCACTCCTAAGCTTCAAGCCTGAGGTCGGCTGCCTTAGATCCCCTGTACAGGCTACAGGCTTCCTCCACTCTCCCTGGCTCCTCTGGGCTCCCTAATTATTCAAGCAAACCAGCAGTCAATCACAGAAGCCAAAAGCCTGTGGTGCAGGCTGGACCCCACCTCTCTCCATATCCCACATTTGATAGGTTCCCTGAATTGATCAAAGGGGAGGATCTCCTTTTTTACCCACCCATTATTAATTCATTCATCTTCCCACTCCATCTTAGATGACTGTTCTCATCCCAGGTCCCATACACACCCCATTCCCTGGGTCTTGGCATGGGCTTATTAGCTGGTCTCCCTGTGTCCCTCAACTTTTCAGCCCCATGCAACCTCTCGGCATTCACCCTGGGTGACCTTCCTTTTTGAACCTTCCCTCCCTCAGCCTCCACACTAGCTCCTCCCATCACATCGTGGTCTAGCTTCTCCGTGGGTCACCTCAGAATGCACCCAATGTTCTACCACCCTCCAGCCCAAAACAAGCTCATACACATCAGCCACTTTCATTACAATCTTTCCAGAAGACTCCAAACACCTCAAGCCCCAGCCTCTCCTGGCAACCTCCAGATGTGTTTCCAGCTTTTATGTCCCAAAGACACCTCCAACTCAAAATGCTCAGCACATGGTTCACCATCCTCCCCCCACCAAAGCCTCTTTGTTCATCCTCTCATCACCTCTGTCCCCCATCCAGACCTATGCTGTGCCAGCATGGCCATGGGTGAACCTGAAAGGGTGGGGGGTGGCAATGGTGAAGGATTAAAGAAGAAAGACAAGAGAATAAAGCTGGGGCTAGGTGGGACGCTGCCCTCTGATTAGAGAGACAGTGCCACGGCCTGCAAGCCGAGTCTACTTTTATAGCCAGATTCCATGAAACAAAGTAAGGGCATGGTCAAGATGTTTACAATGTTCTCCCAGGTTTCTAATCTACTCAATTACATGCACCTGAACTCTATGAAGCACCTCCCACAGCCTACGTCACTTAGCGACGTGGACCACAGGTTCGGACCATAAGGTCAAACTTACAACTATAGCCTTTGGCTATAATTGTGCCGGGACTTGCATGTGGCTTTCCCATGAGAGGATGGTTTCCTCTTATTAGTCTGAAGATTGAACCTGTCCAAACACAGTAGCCGCTCTCCACACAGACCATGTGGGGTATCCCCCTCTCTCTTTCCTGTGTGGTATCCATCACTCCCTCAGCTGCTTCCAACTCTGATGTTTTATTCAAATACCCAGCCACACACAGGTGGTGGGTCCCTGGGCAGTACCATGTGGTCCCTTTGCTGAGGGGGCATCCCAAACCATACCCCACTGAGCTCCAGAGATGCACCTCATGAGAGCTCTGTGATCTGGTGAGTGGGAAATATCCACGTGACAGCTCTGGGCTGAGGTCTGCCTGCAGAGACGGTGGGATCACCTATAAAACAAGGGGCACTCCCCCTGGGGATAACAGCAAAGTGAGAAAGTTAGAAAAGTTTGGAAAAAGCTTGGGAAGCATACAGCCAAGTGTTTATCAACCAACCAGAGGAAGAGGAGGGAATATGTTTATCTGTATGCATACACACACACACACACACACACACACACACACACACACACACACGTATATATACATGTATGCACACAGCCCATTGATTCCCTTAGAGAGCTCTCATTGATTTTGCCAACCAGGCGTATTTATAGCCAACCTATGCTTGCCCTCAACTAACAGATGAGTGTGGTTCCAACGTGAATGCTGGATGATGTTTTCTTTTATGCTGGCAAGTAAAACAAGCTGAAGGTGTCTATGAGAACCTCACTCAATCAGGTAGTCCTTTTTTGAATGGCAGCCTCAATTTCTTATAGTGTATTTGTATAGCACCCTGGCCCTACCACAAGCCCTGTTGCATACCCATCGGCCCCTGTGTCATTCATGGAATGTTTTATATTTGCAACCAGCCCTTTCACCAGGTCCAGAGAAACAGAATTTTCTGTCCACCAACTGCCCTGAATGCCTGGGGAGGGTGCTGACTTTCATTCACCTTGCAACTACTGTGGGTCAGACTCCTTCTAAGCACTCTGTGGGAAAAAATGGATTTACTTCATGTAATTCCTGTTAAATGTGGTGACAAAAAGGGTGACTGAATCCCTCTTCCCAATTATCACCAGGAGATGATTGAATGAGAGACAGGCATGCTGTCCAGGGTGTAAGACAGGAGGGAGAGCCTGTAGAGACTTGGGTGGGGGTAGTGAGGGTGCTGAGTATATGCAACACTGGAGGAGGTGGGACAGATGGGAGACAAACATTGTCATGTCTGCTCTTGAGTCTCCCTCGCACAGCTCTGCACACCTGTTCTCAGGCCCTCTGGGCAGATAACAGCCCTGGTCCACTTGTGAAGGCACAGGATGGTAGGTGCCCAGGGAGGCAGTGAGGAACCAATGCCCCAGGCACCCCCTCCTCCTCCTCCTCACCCCCAACCTGGAGGCTGCACCTGGGAGTCCCTTCCTCCACTGTGGCTTCTCTGCAGGAGCTTAGGAGACAGTGATCTGGGCAGGTGGGCAGGGACCAGAGCTCTCCACACTGCCTCTGAAACCCTCACCCCCAGAAATCAGGGTGAGGACATGGTTGGTCCTTCTGGGGCTGCAAGGGAAAACCTCTCCCAGCTTCTGGTGGTGCCAGCTATCCCTGGTTCCTTGGCTTGGAGACCCATCCTCCCCACCCATCTCTGCGTCCAAGGCACATGACCTTCTCTCTGCGTGTGAGTCTAATTTCCCTCTTACAAGGGCACCTGTCACTGCAAAAAGGGCCCAGCCATCCAAGACCCAAGGCCTCCTCTGAGCTTGATGACAACTGCAAAGGCCCTATTCCCAAATAAGGCCACGGTCACTGTGTCCCGTCCGCATGGATGTGGGGACACTGCAGAACACACCTCAGGACAGGGATCACAGGGCACACGGAGACATTGAGGCCCGGGGTTGAGTGGAAACACCAGTCTCAGAACAGCAAGCTGAGTAGACATTTCCTGTAAATACTGGTAAATGCACGCCCGGGCCCAAGGGCACATTTTCCTACAGGCATGAGGCCTCTGTACCAGGACCTGCAGGGCTTTCCTGTGTGAAGTGAGAGCCCATCTCTGCACTCACCTACTCAGAGCACAGAGTTCTGACAGTGGACACATTGCAGCCTCCCGCCACCAGGGGGCGACGCGTCGCTCCTCGCAGTGCTCTGCCCTCCAGGCACCACCCGGAAGTCCCGCCTCTGCCTGGAGTCAGCACGGATTGTCCAGTAGACAGCAGAGTCCAGGGGTGCAGGACTGTTTGGCCTGTGTGGCTGCTGGCAGTGGGGGCCGGGAAGCCTCAAGCGGGGACGTGGGCCTGGGGGCAGCGGGCGGAGCCCTGAGGCGGCTGCCCTGCGGGGAGGAGGTCCTGCAGGCGTCCTCGGAGGGCAGCCCAGAAGGGAGATGTGCTCCCTGCAGGGTGTCAGGCAGCTTCTGCAGCAAAGATGGGAAGTGGGGTCTCTGGCTCTGAGCGTGGGCTGAGGACCCCCCGCTCTGCGTGGACCAGCTGCTTAGGGAGCCTCCTTCTGAAGTCGGGGTTTGGTTTCTGAGAAAGACTCCTCCGCACAGGCCAGGCCCGCCCTCCCTGCAGAGGGTGATGGAGCCCGCACCTGCCTCTGCCCTGTGTGGCCCCAGCTCAGGGCGCTGTCCCAGGGCTTTCCTGGGCCCAAGTCCTCCTGTGACGGACCGGGATCCTCCGCAGGCAAAGGGTTTGGGCTCAGACAGAATGTCACCGAGTTGTAATAAACGCCATAGACCCTGAACACCTGAGCAGGTCAGGCGTCCACTGGACGTGGGCACAGGAGGTCATTGGTCCACTTCGCACATCAACCTTCTCTCCTGGCCTGAAGGACACCAGAAAGGACTCGTTGCAGGGGCCTCATCATGGTGCCTGGGAGCAGGGCGTCCCTGAAACCTGTGCCAGAAGGATGAGGTCCCGGATGGGCGTCCATCAAGCTCCAGTTCTGTGGGGACAGGAGCGTCCTCGTGGGACCCAGAGTGTGTCACCAGCCCATGGGGAGGGTCCCTGAGCTGCTCTTGAGTCAGTTGTCAATCAAACATCAGGTCTCCGCAGAGTATGCGCAAGGCCCATCAGAGCTCATGTAAGTGCTAAATAACTTCAGCAACATGAATGGTATTGCTCGTTTTAAACGCTCTCCTAAGTTGTAGTTTATATTGAAGACACCAAATAAATTCAAAATTTGAGGAAAAATTGATGTAGTTAATTAATTCCAATCGTGTGTTGAAAACATTCAACCTGAGTAATTTATACATAAACCAGGGGCCAAGTGCACAGGGTCCATGCACTGGTAGGGTCCCTAGCAGCTGGCTGCTGGCAGCTGGATACTCCCTCCATTCCCCCAGCCAGCCCGCCCTCTGGTTGAACTCCCCGTGGAGTGGACTGTTCGCATAATACGCTTCTATTATATAAGATTATTTTTATGTCTGCAGAATTCTAATTACTCTTTTCAAAAATATATTTCTATTGATTTCAAAGAGGAAGGGAAAGGGAGAAAGATAGAAACATCAGTGATGTGAGAGAATCATTGATCAGCTGCCTCCTGCAAACCCCACATAGGGGACTGAGCTCGAAACCTGGGCATATGCCCTGACCGGGAATCAAACTGCGACTTCCTGGTTCGTAGGTTGACTCTTAACCGCTTAGTCATGCTGGCTGGGTAATTTCACTCTCTCTTTCTCTCTCTCTCTGGTTATATTTGAGCTTAATGCCCTGGTCATAGTATGCTCTTCAAGTTGATTTTCATGCAGGGGCGCCAATGGGGAGTTTACAGGTTATATTTATTATTTTGTTCCCTAAAGAATTCATTATTAAGAAACAGGATAGTTCTTGAGTTTAAGAATTGATTTATTTCACACTCATGTATTCAAAAATTATTTACTGAGGAAGGCCATTTGGCTTGGGGCTCAGGTGTTAGCACACCTGGACTTCCGGCTCAGCCAGTGGACAGCCCTGTACCTGAGCCTTCCAAGCCTCAGTTTCCCCTTCTAGAAAGCAGAGCTGAGCATGGCTCCTACCTTGTTTTCTTTTCTGCAGGTCAGAGGAGGGGAGGACAGGGAAGCCCCAGGATGTGAGAGGAGCAGGAAAAGGGTTTGTGTGGGGCCCACAGAGGAGCAGGCAGAGGCCATTGCAAGAATTTGGGCTTTTATCCTAAAGGCACCAGAGGGTTCTGAGTGGGAAAATGGCAAAAGAAGATTTCATGCTAATGGTCCCTTTGGCTACAACGTAGAAGACGGAGGTGGTCAGGCAGGGAGATGGAGCCAGTGGTGGGAGGATTAGCTCAGTTGCAGCGGGTGTGGCAGTGAGGACTGACTAGGTGGGTGAGGGATGCGAGGGAAGGCCAGGGTGAGCCCATGTTCTCAGCTTGGGCCTTCGGTGGACAGCAGTACATGCAGAAGACCCACACTCAAAAGGGAAGATGGGCTCTTTTCTGAAATCCCGAAATGTTCACTGTTAGGAGGTGTGTTCTGAGCCCTCTGAGGAGGTCCTGAGGCTCTGAGGTGGGAGGCCTCAGGGTTGAAGCACTGACATTCAGAGCTTTGGGAAGAAGAGCGGTTGAGGGTAGGAAGAGCAGGAGGAAGGTCATGGGAACCAGGCTGGAGTGTTCCAGAGAAGAAGTTTCCCCATATTGAATGCACAGAGGTCAGGTTTAAAACAGAGAATTCAACCTGGCCATCCTGGCTCAGTAGTGGAGAGTCGACCGCTGAACCAGGAAGTGATGGTCTGATTCCCAGTCAGGGCATATACCTGGGTCTTTGGCTGCATCCCCAGTGTGGAGCTTGCAGGAGGCAGCCGATCACTGATTCTCTCATAATTGATGCTTCCGTCTCTCCTTTTTCAATCCTCTCAGAAATCAATTTGAGATATATATATATTTCCTCACTGGGGGATATTTTCCATTGTTTTTTTTTAGAGAAAGTGCAAGAGAGAGGGAAATACAGAGAGAAATATCAATGTGAGGAAAACACATGGATTGGTTGCCTCCTGCACGCACCCAAACCAAGGCCTGGACCAGGGTGGAATCTGCAACTGAGGAATGTGCCCTTGAGCAGAATCAAACTCAGGACCCTTTGTTCCATTGGCCAAAGCTCTATCCACTGAGTCAAACCATCTATGGCAATAAAAATATGTTTTTAAAAATAAATCAATCTAAAAAGCACAGAAGTTAGCAGAGGTAGAAATTACACTCCTGGTTGCCTAGGGCTGATGGGTTGCGGGGAATTTCGGTGTGGCTTTGAAATTGTATTTGGAACTGCTTTTTGGTGAGCGATGAAAATGATGTAAAATTGTGGACATGGATGCACAACCCTTAATATACTCAGTGTATATTTTGAATGGGTGAATTTGATGGTATGTGAAAAATATCAATAAAAAGTCAAAATTTGAAGAAATAGCAACATGGGATATCTGGGAGATTTCTGTACTGTTCCTACAACCTTTCTCCCAGTATGGCATTATTTCCAGGTTAAAAGTTAAAAGAGTGAAAAGTCCAGGAGTCGGGAATGAATGGCAACTCTTATGGAGAGGAGGGGTGATCCAGAGCACAGGGTCAGGAGGGAGGAGCGCAAATGGGGGGATCAATGGAAACAGTTGGGGGTGGGAGAACAGGAGAGGAACAACCAGAGATTTATGGGTAGTGGTCAAGGCCCCAGGGGAGGTCTGGTGGAAGCTCAGTGCTGGATTGATGTTAAAAGGCTGCAGAGGCAGGAGAGGGGTTGGTCTGCCTGAGACCATCAGGTTTATCAGCAGTGATGGCCACCAGCAGAGTAGGTTTATTTCTTCCCAAGTTGAAGGTCAGTTGTAGATACAATTTGAAATGATGGCTTTCTCTTTCATGTGTTTATATTTTCAGGATTCGCTTGATGCTGGAAAAGATGTTGGTACTGAAGGACAATGACATGCAGAGGGTTCTGGGCTATGACCCTGAGCCTGTAGAGAAACTGAGGAAATTGCAAAGAGCTTTGGTGAGTCACTTTTACTCCTAAGTGCTTTGAGTTCCCTGTGGACGTGGACCCATCGTGGAAGTCTGGGAGGTAGTTGGAGCTGTGAGTCAGGTGACCGGCCTGGTCAGCAAGAGTTCTGAGGGATTGAATGGCAACTGTGTTTCTGTGGTGAGACCCTGTGATGGGCCTGTGTGCAGTGAGTCCCTGTTAGTTAAGCATCCTCCACCCTTACCCTGTGGTGCTGGACTGGGCTGTGAGCAGAATCATCCTAGAACCTTCTGATCACTCTGGAAGAGGCCCCACAGGTGTTAGCCAGAGGTGTTAGGACCAGAGGTGTTAGCCTAGGAGGAGAGGGGGCTTGTCTGTTCATCCTTCCCAGTTTTTTTTTTTTTTGTGGAGCCATAGCTGAGACCCACTTCCCTCTATAAAAAGGGTCAGTTCTCTGTCCTTCCTTTATTATTTTTATTTTTAAAAAAGAATTCCATTATATATATATGTATATATATTATACATATATAATTGGCTTCAGAGAGAGAGCAAGAGAGAGCGAGAGAGAAATATCAATCGATGATGAGAATTATTGATTGACTGCCTCCTGCACACCCACCCTGGGGTTTGAGCCCACAACTGGGGCATGTGCCTTGACCTGGAATCAAACGGTGACCACCTGGCTCATAGATTGATGCTCAACCTCTGAGACAGGTGGACCAGGCTCAGGTGCAGTAAAACTGCTTATATAAATAAAGGAATGTTATTGCTGGTTTAGTTTACTCCAAGGTATTCTTTGAAACTATTGGGAAATTTGGCAAGAATTTAAACTAAAATTTGAAAATTACCTTCCAAGACCTAGTGGAACTCATTTTGTCTTTAAATACTGTCCTGAGGATATGCTTATGAGAAAGAGAGAGAGAGAGAGAGAGAGAGAGAGAGAGAGAGAGAGAGAGAGAGAGAGAGAGAGAAATGTTGATGTTAGAGAAAAGTATCAATTGGTTCCCTCTCATAGGCATTCCCATTGGGAACTGAACACCCAACCTAGGTATGAAACCTGACTGGGAATTGAACCCAGAGCCTTTCAGTGTGTACAGCGGTGCTCCAACCAACTGAGACACACTGGCCAGGCCATCGAACCAAATTTTAGGAAAGAAAACCTTGGATTACTCCTTAAATTTCTGCATATCTGAGATCCAAACTACAGCTAAGTCAATGGGAGTTCATGGAACACCTTGATGACTTTGAGTGGATTAAATGAGATAGAATGTGTGCAACATGCTCATCACTCTGCTAAGCTGGCACTCACTCTATTGTGGTTTCAGTCGGCCTCATCCTGTTCTCTGTGTCATTGTTATGAATTTTCCTTAAAATAGCTCTAGGTTCATAAATTTTGCATCATTTCTCTGAAACGTTGACCCTGAATATTGGGAGCAGGGAGTGGAAATTTTTAGCATCCAGTTACTATCTTATTAACATAACGTGTCTCCCTCTAATTGGTCCTCTCATGCTATATATACCCCTGTCGTTCCACAATAAAACGGATCTCATCACTGAACCTGGTCTCCGGAGTGGTGCATGCAGATGCCCTAGCGCGTTTGGGCTCCGTCGTCCTCACCCCCGAGGGACCCCCTGCTTCATGTTTCAGTGGTTGAGCATTGACCTATGAACCTGGAGGTCACGGTTGCACTCCTAGTCAGGACACATGCTCAGGTGGTGGTCTGGATCCCCATTGTGAGGCATGCAGGAGACAGTCTATCAGTGATTCTCTCTCATCATTGATGTTTCTATCCCTCCCTCCTGCCTTCCTCTCTGAAATCAATGAAAATATTTTTTAAATATATGTTTTAAATCAATTATACTTACAACAAAGTTTAAGAAATGATTAAAACTTTCCACTTCCCAATTATTTTCTATTTTATTATGAAAGTTCTTGAGCATGTTTATACCTATTGTAACAATCGGTTGGAAATAAAATATAATAATTTACTACTAAAATATCTCATCAGCCCATATCCAGTGCTATCACTTTTGAAGTCTGAAAGTGATGATGACGAGAGTATTTGAAAAAAATGGACAAATACTACAAACCTTGACTTCACTTAATATACTATTTTTTAATATATTTTATTGAATTTTTACAGTGAGGAAGGGAGAGGGATAGAGAGCTAGAAAAATCGATGAGAGAGAAACATCGATCAGTTGCCTCCTGCACACTCTCCACTGGGGATGTGCCTGCAACCAAGGTACATGCCCTTGACCAGAATCACACCTGGGACCCTTCAGTGCGCAGGCTGATGCTCTATCCACTGAGCCAAACCGTTCAGGGCATTAATATACTATTGAATGCTTCAACTTAAACTGAATGGTGGCGAATAGTAGCAACGCAGGTTAATCTTATAAGTGTATCATGCAAGTGGTCTTTAAATTGTATGAGTCTCGGGGCCTCTTTCTGTAGCCAGTTTGCTTGCATGGCCCAGGGCAGCCCAGGCCTCCTCTGGGGGGAACAGACTGTGGGAGTGCTTATGGGGACTGCACCCTGTGCAGTGTGTGGGTAGGGTTGGGGATAGGGATGGGAGTGGTGTTAGGCAATAGCTATGTAAGTTACATGTGGAATTACCCTTTGATCCAGCAATTATTCTTCTGGAATATATTCTAAAGATCAAGTGATGACAAGAAGTAATGCATATGCACCGGGCCTTTCTGCCCCCCCCCCCATTTTTCACAGCCAAGGACTGACTGACTGGAATAACCCCAGTGGCTTTGTGGATGGGAGTCTCCTGAGAGAATGTGGGGAGATCTGAAAATACAGCAGTTAAAATCCATTATGGTTTGTAAATAGGGTTGCATGAATCTCCTCTACCCCTCTACAGCTGTCTTCAAGTATTTCTATGTGGAGAAGCGGTGGAGACAGAAAGATATAAATTAGACATATAAGTGAGGCAATTTCATAGTTCAGTCATTTAGTTAATGAGAAACTATTAAGCATCTACTCTTCTAAAAGCAATGCAGATAGATGGTGAAGAAAATGATTAGTTTTCTCACGGATGGCACATTCTAGTTGGCAGAAAGTAGACAGTAAACAAAGACTTAACAGGTCAAGTGTGAACAAAAACGTGACCACATACTAAACCTGATGAGCTCAGGGGAGGTGCCTGGCAGCCCTTACACTCAGAGCCTAAAGTCCCCACACAGTGTTATCAGTGGAAGTGGGCATCCCCTTCCCAACTGGGTGCTTGGAGTCGGGTCCTTACAATATCTGGAGAAAAAGAGATGTCTGAGACTCACACTGGAGGAGGAGTGGCTGACATCCCTGCGTTTGCCAAGTCCCGTGTCCCTTAATCCAGGCCTGGAAAATGTGCAGCTGGGGACTCAGCAGAGCTTGAAGCAGAGCCAGTGTCCAGAGTTTCCTTCCCCTGGAGGAGCTGGGTCCTGCATGACATCAGCTTAGTTGCAGTCCATTAGTCCATTGTGTGTGGGGTCCACACGGCCTTGGGCTCTGTGGGCAAAAGCAGGAGCACGAGAGTCCCGCAGGCCAGGATTGTGGGCCTAGCAAGAAAGAGAACTCCTTTGTTTAGGAGGTAAGTGTCTTACATCTTCTCACACTTGCAGTGGCCACACCTATTGTAACCAATGACCTGTTCCCAGGTGTTACTGACAGTCAAGTAAGTACCTTCCCTATTTCACAGAGACTTGACTGGGCATGCATCTACTCTTCCCCTGTCCAGTCCCTTCCCCCTGCCCTCTGGGGCGAAATCCCGGGGGAGTGTTACATTGCCATTTTCTGGCAAAGCTGCACAAAAGACATGCCTATGAAATTTGGCCTTCCCTTTGCTCCTCTCCCCTTGTTTGGAACTGGGTTTATTACAGCGGTATCACGGATGCAAAAAGAAGCAGACCATTTGATGGATGAGAACAGAAAACCCCAAAACTAAAAACATAACTTGAGAATTGAATGCACAGTAAAGTGACATTTTAAACTAGGCAAGAAAAGGTGATTTGTGACAGGTGAATTGCCCCTTTTTAACAAGAAGTTCTCAAAAGTTAATACCATGCTACGAAATGAATCTTCGATGGGTTAAATATTTATTTGGGGGAAAGGAAATGTAAGTGTAAGAGGTGCGCCACAGCGGGGGTTAAGAGGCACGTGGAAAGAGGTTTTATTTCATCTGGAGAACAGGCACTGGTTTCCCACAAATTTGCACTTTCAGACACATATCGCCACAGTCTCTGAAGCCATGAAAACATCCATCTGTTCTTGCATCAGGTACATTCCATGGAGCTTGGCTGGGGCAACAAGGGAGGAGGAAGAGAAATAAACTGAGTCACAAGGAGATTTGGAGAAGTTTTTAAGGGGAGTTTTCTGGGGCCCCAGACCTTGAGCATCCTGAAGTTCCACACCGCCCTAGCCCTGGTCTTAGGCAAAGACTGCCTTTTCACTGTGGCGAGTAACCTTTGCAAGTGCCTGGAAACACTTGGCCAACTCCCAGGGAGTTTGAACAGGACCCACACCTGCCCACAGGCAGTTGCTGAGATTTGAGAGGCTTGGGCCTTGCACATGGGCTCTGGCTGCCCTTGCCCACAAGGCTCTGTGCACATGGGCAGTTATGTCAGAGGCTGTTGCTTGGTTACAATGATTCTGAGCTGGGAGACGCTACACTTCCAAACTGCCCAACTGCCCAACTGCCAAACTGCCCTGCTGGAATGCTGTGGTGGGAGGTGGTTGGCTGGAGAGCTAGTTTTGGGCTCAGAAGGCGCTAAAAGTGAAGGGGAGGTGAGGCTTCTCTGAAGCCTAGACTCTCCACGATGAAGAAAGTGTGTTCTTTCCTGAAGAATGCCAGCGTGTCAGGCAAGGGCTCCCCTTCCAGGGGGGCGAAGAACACCACTACTAGGGGGTCCAAGGACTCCCCTAACAGTGGTGTCATGGACTCCCCTACGAAGGGGACCAAGAAACCCCCTATTAGGGGTTCCACGGTCTCCCCTACTAGTGGGGTCATGGGCTCCCCTTCCAGGGGGGCGAAGAACACCACTACTAGGGGGTCCAAGGACTCCCCTAACAGTGGTGTCATGGACTCCCCTACGAAGGGGACCAAGAAACCCCCTATTAGGGGTTCCACGGTCTCCCCTACTAGTGGGGTCATGGGCTCCCCTTCCAGGGGGTCGAAGAAACCCCCTATCAGGGGGTCGAAGGTCTCCCCTACCAGTGGGGTTACGGACCCTCCTACCAACGGGGCCAAGAAATCCCTTATCAGGGGGGCGAAGGTCTCCCCTACCAAAGGGGTCATGGACTCCTCTCCCAGCGGGGAGGTGGTCACTCCTCCCAGAGGGGCCAAGGTCTGCGCTACCAGCCAGGGATCCCGTGGCAGGGAATTCAGAGATCCCTGCATTCTAGACAAAAGTCTGCATGAGATCCACAGAGCTGCCAGAGATAACAACCGGTTGAGATTGGAGCTAATCCTCTTTTTGGGGATAAGTGATGTGAACGAAAGAGACAAGAATGCCAGGTAATAGGGACTGCAAGGCTGGGGCCTGGGGTCCACTGGGAGGAGGTGGGTAGACCTGGGAGAGGCACACCCTGGCCTGGGCTCAGCAGCTGGAGGTCAGCCCTCCTGTCAGCCAGGGTGCAGGGCTGACTTCCCCTCCGGGGCCCCGCAGCACCTCCCTGGTGGACACCTGACCTGGGGTCGGGCTCTCAGACCAACTTTGTGAGCAGCAAAAACAAAAACAGAAAGACGCACTCATAATTCCTCGTACAGAACCCTTTACTGGCAAGTTTTAAGTGATTTAACTACATATCAATAATTGAAACAAAATTGAGCATATATTGCACTTTATATTTGATGTACACATTTTATACCATAATGTTGCATAGTATAGGAAAGTGAATAATGAGAGAGATAATTCCCATAATAGATCAACCTCTAGGTTAAAAGTTCTTTGGATAAAACCCAATAACCACTTTATATCAATGTATGCCTATGTTTTTTATTAAAAATATTTTATTGATTTCAGAGAGGAAGGGAGAGACATAGAAACATCAATGTTGAGAATGTTTCATCAGCTGCCTCCTGCATGCCCCACACTGGGGATTGAGCCCACCACTCAGACCTGTGCCCTGTCCTGAATCAAACTGTGACCTCCTGGTTCATAGGTTGAAGCTCACCTACCAAGCTACATCAGGGCTCACCTATGTTCTTTATGGAGCGACCTCAGAAGGAATTTGAAGTGGGAAGATGGCTGTGGTCCTGTTTAGGAAGATTCAATTTCTCAAAATGTGTGCTATGTTTATCAGTTTTACAAGCAAATAGATATGGTTTAAAATTTTCAAGTTACATGTTATCATTTATCATTGTGATGAGATTAAGAACATTTTCGTATAGTAGGCACAGGTTGATCATTTTAGATATCAGCATGTGCTATAGATTTCCACAAAGTAGTTGTTTACTAATAGCTGAAAAGACAGGTGAATGATTGGAACAGAATGGAAAATGCCCAAACACCCAAATATATGTAAGACTTAGAACTTGATGCTGGTGACATTTCATGTTTGTAGGAAAAGGTCAGTGACAAATGGTGGAGAAATAGCTGTTGAGTATTTGGAGAAAACTAGCTAGATTTTTATCACCTCCAAATAAATTCCAGATTAAAAAATTTAGGTATACAAAATAAGAAATGTACCAGAAGAAAACACAAATACCGACTTATACTTTTTTCCTTTTTTAAAAAATTTATTGATTTCACAGAGTAAGAGAGAGAGTGAGAAATAGAAAGAAACATCAATGATGAGAGAGAATCCTTAATTGGCTGCATCATGCACACACACCGTGGGCCCCACTAGGGACTGAGACTGCAACCCGGGCATGTGCCCTTGACCGAAATTGAACCCGGGACCCTTCAGTGCCCAGGCTGATGCCCCGTCCACTGAGCCAAACCAGCTAGGGCTATTTCTACTTTGTTAAATGATTATAAACCCTTCAAACCCCTGGAGGTTGATTGAGCAATATAAAAAATTCAAACCCTCTGTGTGTCAGAAAATAATATTAGCAGGCTAAAAGAAGAAGTACTAGCAAAATATTTGCAATGTATGTTTATCAGAGAAAAAAAAGTCCTCACTTTATGGAGAAGTTCTTTGAAATTGGCAAGAAAAAAACTAATTCGAAAGTGGACAAAGTACTTTTTGCATATGTGCAAGTGACCAATGACAAAGGAAAAAATATTTAGTGTCCTTGGGAGCAAAAGGAATATAACGTAAAAGAGGAAAATAATATTTTCCATCCACAAGGTTTGTGAAGATGACCAGTGATTATCCTTATACTGCTGCTTAAAGTTTAAGTTGCTTCTGACTTTGGCCATAGGCAATTTGGCGCTGAGTAACACATTTAAAAACATATTTATATTTCCTATACCCATCAATTCTATTTATACTAAAATATCTCTATGAAATAGACAATTTACATAGTTTATTTTATTCAGCACTGCTTAAAATAGCAATATAATGAGAAGAAAAAGGTCAGTCTGGTTACACAAACACAAAACCAGATTATGATCATAGCCAAAAATAAATGCAAAATGTGATAAAATTTATTTCTAAAAATTTGAATTAAAAATGAACATTTTTAAAAAATCTGATTTCTGCAAGGATCCTGTACAAAAATTCTAGTAAGTATTATTATGAATGAAATAATCCTGGGGAAGAGCAATAATATGAATCCTGCACAGATAAAATTGGTTGCTTACTTCCTATTTTTTGGACTTATGTTTGAAAGATTTTTGAGGATTGGTATCTTCAGAAGTAAAGGGAATCTTTTTTTTACGTTTCTTTTTATTGTTGACACTGTTACAGATGTCCCCCACCCCCATCTCCCCTCTTAGTGCCTTTCCACCCAGCCCCTTTTAGCCTTCACTTCACAGTTGTCTGTGTCCATGGGCTGTGCCAATATGCACATGTGTTCTTTGGCTAATCTCTTTGAGTCCCCCAACCCCCTCCCTCTGAGATCTGTCAGTCCGTTCCCGATATCCATGCCTCTGGTCCTATTTTGTTTGTTAATTTATTTTGTTCCACATGTAAATGAGATCAGACGGTATTTGTCTTTCTCTGATTGGCTTATTTTGCGCAGCATAATAATCTGCAGGTTCATCCATGCTGTCACAAAGCATATGAGAGTTCCTTCTTTTTTATAGCAGCGTAGCATTCCATGGTGCAAATGTACTACATCTTTACTCATCTGACGATGGGCACTTGCCCTGCTTTTTATATGTGCCTGTGGAGTGTATGCTTATATCTAATTACACACATATGTGTTTTATTTTATATATTATTTTATATATATATATTTATTACCTATAAATGATTATAGATTAATCATTTTAGCTGTGTACTTATAAAAATCAAAATTCAAAAATAGCGCCCAGTATAACTCAGTTGGTTGGAGTGTTGTCTGGTACCCCTCCTCTGAACTGAAAGGGTGTGGGTTCATTCCAGGTCAGGACACATATCTAGGTTGTGGGTTCCATCCCTGGTCGGGGTGCCTATGGGAGGGGACTGATTGATGCTTCTCCCTCACCTTGATGATTTTTTCTCTCTCACTCTCCCCCGCTCCCTCCCTCTTTCTCTAGAATGAATTAAAAATAATTTTTTATAGTTAAAACTTTTTTATTTTTGTCTTGTTTTTGACAGTATGACAGATGTCTCCTATTTTTTTCCATGTTTGTCCCCCCTCAACCCAGCCTCCACCCCACCACATGCCTTTCCCAAACTATTGTCCGTGTCCATGGGTTATCCATATATGTATATACGTTCTTTGGCTAATCTCTTCCTGTTCCCCCTTCCCCACCCTGAGATCTGTTATTCTGTTCCATGCATCCATACCTCTGGACATTTTTTGTTCATCAGTTTATCTTGTTCATTAGATTCCACATATAAGTGAGATAATGTAATATTTGTCTTTCTTCAACTGGATTATTCCTTTAAAAAAGTAGAAAATAGAAGTGATTATTACTATTCCAGAAGTATCATTTTAACTTATAAAAGTTTTCTTTAAAAATATTGAGCTCTCCCACTGTTTATTTATTCTTTCAATCCATTTGTACATGAAACATAACCTGAATATCTATTATGTAGCAGGCATAGTGTACTCAGGACCCTTTCAGTCTGTCCCCCAGACCCTTTTTTCATTCTTAAAAGGTTCATGTTGGCCAATATGAGCAAAATGAGACATTAAAAATGGAAGTATTAGGACTTAATCACAGTTGAAGCTTTTTTCTCCCTGCTTTCAACAATGGGGGGGGGGATGATGACACATTTTAATTCCTTAACTAATAAAGAATTTAAAGATAAAAAAAAAAAACACACAAAAAAACAAAAGTGTTTCTGAAGGGAGGAAATTGTAAAGGGTAACCATTACCTGCCCTTTTGAAAAGTATAATAGTATTAAATAATATTGATCATTGGGAACGTCTGTTTTCCAGACAATCTATACCAGGTACATCTAAATATTGGACAAAATGAGTCATCCTATTTATTTGAATCCTGCATTTCCTTTGGGTTATGTTTTCTTGAAAATCAAAGTATGCATTACTTTAAAAAAATTCTTGTTTTGCTTTTTTAGTCTCTTTCCCCCATAAGGCTCTTAAGAACTAAAATTTATTTAAATGCCAACCATTGATTAGAACAGCAAGAGCTCTGTTGTACTCACCGTTAATGTCACTTAATGTAAGGCACCATGGATGGCATGATGCCAGTATTTTATACATGAATAAACTTTTTAAAATGCTGCCAATAATAGTTGTAACACGTTCTGAATTAGAAATTGGATTCCAGTGTCAGAGGTGTTAAAGTGTGAGAAGATAAACATTTTAGAATCATTGAGATACTGTGTTCTTTCTGATCCTTAAAACAGGTCTGCAGAGTAGGTATAATGAGGTCATTTTATTTAATTGAAATGCCTTTATAAAGTGGTAGTAATTATGACACTAACATTATCTAACAATTATTGAGCCGGCTTTTTTGTGTGTGTTAGGAACTGTAGTAAACACTTTGCATAGATTCTCATTTAAGCAAACAGTGATGTCCTGGGAGATAATTACTCTTTTTATCTCGATTTTGTTGATGAGGGAATTGAGGCACAGAAAGGCCAAGTGATAACTAATAAGTGGCAGTTAAGGTAGGATCAGACCCCCGTTGAGCTGAATTCCCAGGTCTTCTCTCTACTCAAATAGGCTGCTCCTTCATTAATGTGCTGAGTAACGAGAACTAATAATGATTGCACTGTTTGCAGAAGAAAAAGAAATATTGGTTTTGAAGTCATAGGGACACATGTTTTCAATGACATGGATAACGTGTGTCTTGAGACAGTGCCCTTTAAGTCCCTAAAGAGTCCTCTGACATCCATAGGACTGCTCTCCACGTGGCATGTGCCTATGGCCATTCGAAGATCGTGAAACACCTAATCAAGAGAGGATGCGAATTGAACCTCTGTGACGCCGATAATCAGACAGCTCTGATGCAGGTATGCACTCGCCAACTATGTCAGCACGAGATGGGGTTGATGTAATTACTTAGAATAAAAATGGATTTACCTCGTTGACTGTAAGTCATTGGTGAAAGAATGAGATGGGTTTGATTTAATTACTTAGAATAAAAATCAATTCATCTCATTGAACTAAAAGTCATTGGTGAAACTTGTGGAATGTTTACTTTGATTCCTAGAACTTATCACCTATTTCTTGACATAATACTGACAGGCCCTACAACACCGGAAAGCGTACTGTGCAAATGTGCTGCTAGACCATGGCGCCGATCCAAATATAGTGGACATTGAAGGCGACACTGCGCTCCACCATGCTGTCCGTGCTAACAATATAGCCATAGTGGAAAGGCTGCTTTCGGACAAGGCAGATATTGAAGCGAGAAACAAGGTATAGCTCAAGTAACCTTATTTTCAAAATATTTGAAATACATGTTTTTAGTTTAGTTACAAGCATTTTTTAAAAAAATTATGTTTGTATTGAGATAGGAAGGAAGAGGGAGAGAGAAACATTGTTGATGAGCGAGAATCATCCATTGGCTGTCTCCTGCACATCCCCTACTGAATATTGAGCCCACAAATCTGGCAAGTGCCCTGACCTGTCATCAACTGTGACCTCTAGGTTCATGGGTCTACACTCAAACACTGAGCCACACCAGCTGGGCACAAGCATTTTCTTTCTCACATCCATACACTGAATAGAATATATCAGGCCCTGTCACCATGGAAACAACTCCAAAGCCCAGTCAGAGGGGGCTGGAGAAATGTAGCATCCACGGAAGGGGGCAAAGCTCTGCCTCCCTTCCACCCCAGAAGGAAGAACTTCCTGTTAGTCCCTGGGAGTGGGAGATAGGCTCAGAGCCCACCAAGGACTGAAGGCCTGGGGGAGTGAAGTGATGCTGTGGACTGGCTGCTCTGCTGGCAGGTGCTTAGGAAATGGTGCTGCTGGGGATGGGTGGGAGGAGGGGGCCTAGTACCCGGCAAGGGGAGCTGGGTGAGAGCGAGTGGGAAGAGGAAGCCCCAATCCACAGGCAACAAAGTCATGACAGTGTACCACGATAGGAACAAGGATTCTTGGAACCAGTACTGTACATGTTGGAAGTGAGATTTGGAGAATGATGTTGCAGTTCATCTATTGAAGAGGGAGTGGAGGGCATGTTAAAAGGGAAGGACAGCCAGTGACTTCACAGGGGTGAGAAGAAAGAGGCTCTTATTTTTTTTTTTTAATCCTCACCACAGGATATTCTTTCCCATTGATTTTAGAGAGAGTAGAGGGAGGGAGAGATGAGGGAGAAAGAGAGAGAGGGGAGAGAGAGAGAGAGAGAGAGAGAGAGAGAGAGAGAGAGAGAGAGAGAGAGAGAGAGAAACATCTATGAGAGAGGCACATGGATTGGTTGCCTCCACAATGGGCCCCCTCTGGGGCTGGGATCAAACCTGCATCCCAGGGACTTACCTTTGAATTGGAATCTAACTCCCAGCACTTCCATGTGCAGGCTGACACCCCAGCCATTGCGTAACACTGGCCAGGGCAAAAGGGGCTACTTTTTATTTACTTTCTATATTATATGTGTAAGTTCAGAGGATAGTTCATAATTTTTAATATTCAATTTGGATCTATGTAATTTCTTAAATTATAAATCGTTTTTTCTGCTTTACAGTGTGGCCTCACACCACTTGCACTTGCTAAACTTCTAAACAAGAGTAACATAGTGCAATTTTTAATATCCAGAGGTGCAAAACAGGATGAGGAGAACAGGTACAATAGTTTGCTCTTTGTAAAATTTTATTTGGAGAGAACACTTATGAAAGCTGGGGGCAGTAAAACTGGAAGAGCTTCGGCTAGAAGAAGCGGTGTTAGTTGGAACCATGCTAAGCGGCCAGAGAGATACCAGTCGTGCTGCAGGGGAAGACCAGAGGCTCCTTTCTCCTTTGTCACCAGATCTGTGCTCCAGGTCACTCTCTGCCTGTGGAGCATCTTTGTTTAGGGAGTGGAAGGTCCCCTCAGGCCTTTCCAGGCTAGTGAGCACCCGCTTGCCTGAGGCTCCATAACTGAGTTGGCCCCTCAAGGGATCTCTTTGCCATAACAATGAAACTTTCCCAAGCGACCTAATTTTACCTCAGGTTTCAAAATATTGTAAATTATGCCTCACATGGAAGCCAGTCAACAGAAAGCTCTGAATCAAAAGTAGGTTATTGGTCCTTAAATTTGCTAAGGGCCCATCCATGACTCATCAGTATCCACGGGTGACCAGTAGGATTGCATCTTCCAAGCCAATTGGGGTGGCCAGGGAGATTCAGCATCGTTCTCATAAAGATCTGCTGGGTCACAGTGTGAGTAGGCAGAGAAGGGTAGTAGGAATCCAGGCCAGGTGCTGGCTTCTGTTAGTTTTCTGTGGTTGGTATGATTCGCTGCAAAAAGCAGGCAGCATGGTGTTATCTGACTGCATGAGGTCATATATTAGTACCTCCATTTAGCTGTCAGTTACATAATAGCTGAGATGCCCTGAAGTATAAACCACAATGTCAGTACAGGTAATAACCAAAATTCATAACATTTTCTGAAAACTGCAACATTTGGATGTTAGAAACCATGAAAAGTTCACATCGGGATTTATTTGGGATTCAAAAATAGTTTCAACAAATAAAGTTTATTGTTTTTTTTACTGTTTTACTGAACATGTACTTTTGCTCTATCATCTCATTTAATCCTAATGACAACCTTCTGAAATAAGGTAGTAAGATTCTTCTTTTGTAGAGGAGGACCTTGAGCCAAAGAAAAGTGACTTGTTTGAGGAGAAATAGCTGTGGGATATAGAACTAGAGGTGTGAGTTCAAGACATTTGTGATAATGTCAAGCTAACTCTAATTAATTCATTGAACTACCCACAAATCATGACTTGTTACAACTTTTTTAAATTCCATACTTCATAAAACAGTTGTATAACTTACAAATTTAAAGTATATCATATAAATAAAGTTTTAATATTAGTGCTGATATTATCTGAAATATTCTAAGAATTTACAATATTTGTAACTATTTTATGTTAATATTAAGAGAGTACTATTATCTATCACCATTTTTTGTACACAGTAAGCAAGAACTAACTTCTGAAGAAAAAGGACCCCAAACAACTGAAGGTTGTACTCCTGGTAAGATTTCTGATGGTGAATTTCCCTTGGTGGTCCACCATGTATGAAGTAAGAGGAAGGAAGTTTTGATAATGAAAGAGCAGGGAAAAATTACCAAACTATGTGCAAGTTGCATATATAGTTTTTCTTAATCTCTTTTTTAATACCATAGTATCCAGTCTGATTAACAAAGTTAATTGTAGGTCATTTAAAATCTGGGGCAATATGGTTTGAAAAGAAGTTCATTTATTTAGTTCGGGCCCTAAAATCCCACATTGTATCTTTATGTTAAAAAGAAAAAAGATGTTAAGTTAGGGTGGTGTATGTTTCCTCTAAATTCACAAGAACAAATTGGACTTATTCTAAAATGGATCTTTAGTTTAAACTGCGAATTGATTACATTTAGTAATAGAATACTTGCTATTACATAGTGATTTTTCTCACTAAAAAAGTAAATAAATCTAGGACGTAAGCAATACTTCTCTGGTATCAAAATCTATGGCAAATGATAAGAGCTACAACACTTAGCCAGTGTGCAAGAATCCCAATGAGATTGTTTATAAAAGGTACCTAACCATTGTACAGTCGTCAGAAAGACAATGCCTGATATGAAGCATAGCCTATTTTTTATATTATACCAACAAGATTTCACTATTATCAACTTAATTCTTCAGAAGTCAAAACAGAAGGAGATATGTTGACTTCATTAATTTGATAATTATCAGGACACTGGAATTTCTTTAGACAAAGATGCTCTGTTGCCATTGGTCAGATGATAATGATAACAAAGATTCAAATATCCCAACCTGGGACTCAACAAATTCGAATAAATGTACAAAAATATTTCCCAATAACAAAAATGCCAGATGTGGCACCTGTTCATTGTACAATCTTTACTGTATGAGGACATCTTGGACTTAGTAGACCTTTATCAGAGGACTTGGGTAGTTGGTTTTGCAAATGATAGGAAATACAAGGTTGAAATGGCATTTTGACCTTGGAGGTGCTCATAATATGGAAGAGGTGTCACTGTTTTATTTCTCTGTTTTTCTAAACAGAATTTTCAAAGAAAATGTCAAAATTGAGTTATTCCTTTTTCAGCTGAATGGTCTGCCTTTTAACTTTCAGGTGTCTTTCGAGTACTAAGTGTTATTCTGATGTTGCAGAATTGAAGCATTTTAAAAACAGTCATTGCCCTCTAAGATCTTGTTAGCATCCTTCTCATTTCTATTACTTACTCTACTTTATATAGTGCTTAGTATGTGTCGGAGCTCATTAGCATCTTACAATTATCCTTATTTATTCATTTTATTGGTGTTTAGTATGTGTCAGACACTTTAAGTCCATGATGAGAGTTAGAGTTTTAAAAATGTGGCTGAGGCTTTTCCCCCCGCAGTGACTGCACCAATTTACAATCACATGGACCGTGCTCCAGGCTTTCTCTTTCCTCCACATCCTTGCCAGCACTTGTTATTTATTTATATTTTGATGACAGCCATTCTGAGAGGAGTGAGGATTTACTTCCTCATGACTTTCATTGGCATTTCCCAGATTAGTGATGTTGAGTTTTGGGTTTCCTTGATTTTTTTAAAAAATATGTTTTTGTTGACATTAGAGGGAGAGCAAGGAAAAGGGAGAGAGATTGAAACAACAATGAGGGAAAACCATCACATCCATGGCTGCATCCTGCACACCCCCTCCTGGGTTCAAGCCTGCCACCCTGGCATCTGCTCCGCCCTGAAATGTCACCAGCGAACTCTTGGTGCAATGGACCAAGGACTCCATCTACTGAACCGCACTGGCTAGGCCTATGCCTTTGTTTTAAATAGGAAGAAACTCAGAGGCTTGCAGTTGACTTCCCTACCTTTTTATAGGCTTGGGTTAATTGCGTGCTCATACCTAAACCAGGAAGTGGTAAACTAGTGACTCTGAGGGCTTACTATAATCATTTTTCCTGTTTGAAGTTAGGGAGATAATACTAGCTTCTTTGTGTATCAGGACAGTGAATGTCCATATTGAGTTGTGGTTCTCCCGCAAGAATGAAAACTAAGGTCGAGAGCCAGAAATACTTACTGCAGGGATTCATTGGAGTTTTGAGCAGAAGAGGAACAAGATTAGATTTGATGAGGGCCCTCTCATTGTGGTATGAAACAGGGATCACCAACCTTTCTCTGCAAAGGGCCTGATTTTAGTCCATGTGGTCTGACATATCTACTCAAGTCTGCCATTGTAGTGTGAGAGCAGTCCTAGAGAATCTGTAATGAGTAGGCAGGGCTGTGTTCCAGTGAGACTTTATTTGTAAAACCAGTTGGCAGCTTATATTTGTCCTGTGGACCTTAGTTTACTAACACCTCATGTGGAGGATAGATGGAAGGGAATCATATAAAAAGCCGGCAGCTTATATTTGTCCTGTGGACCTTAGTTTACTAACACCTCATGTGGAGGATAGATGGAAGGGAATCATATAAAAAGCCTGGGAGACAAAGGGCAGTTGACAGTAGCAAAATAAAGCAGAGATAGTACAGAGGTCAAGTTCATATGATTGTGGTGATGATTGCATGTAAAGACTTAGTCGGGAGAGAGAATTCTAAGGTGCTTAGTTGGTTCCCAGGTGGTTAACTGGCATTTAGATTGGACATGAAGAATAGGACTTCATCAGATGAGCAGAAAAGAGCAACAGTTCAACAGGAAAGACCAGATTTTTTTCAATACAGGTTGAGTTTAATGATTATCTATGGATATCCCCACATTTTGGATACAATTTCTTTTATTACTTGACTTATCCTATCAACAACTGCCTTCAATAGGTGAGCCATGATTTGATTTCAATAAGAAAAAAAAAAGATTAGGAATAAATAAAAAGAACTCTGTAATCATTAGAATCTTCCTCTAGTATACCTTATATGATAATTACTGTTCTTTTAGAGTTATCCCAGTTACTTAATTGATTCACAACTGTTGTACAAAGGAACTAATCTTTGTTTAGTTGGAGAAAATTGTCAGTGTGATGTCTTCATTTCCTTTATAGAAACTTTGATACCGTAGAACATGTTGTCAGTCATTAGAATTCTGTAATTCTTATTGTGACTAAATAGGAATGTTGCTTATTTCACATTATTTTCTGACATCAATGTTTGATTTATCCCTTTCATGTCTTTATTCCAATAGCTATAAATCTACAGGAAAGTCCAGAAAAAGCATGGACCAAAACCAAACCAATGAGAGGTATTCTGTGAAATCAACTTCTGTATTCTAATCATGTCTAACACATCAATCCAAATAATATTTTCACATACGCAATTTTATTAGAGGTTCCTAAACCCACCCCTAGGTTTGCTTATTCACTAGAAAACTTTACAGGACTCAGCATATAGTGGTGCTCATTCCTGAGATTTATTACAGTGAAAAGACTGGAGAAAAATCAGCAAGGAGTAACGGTGTGTGTGACAACATGTTGAGGACAGCAGGCAGAACCTTCCTTGAGCCCTCTCCCTGTGGAGTTACCAGGATGTGCTTAGATATTCCAGTGTCAAATTCTGACAACTCATGTGAAATATGTCCTCTACCAGTCTTGTTAGACTCATTGAGAGGGTTTTAAGGCACCTTCCTCATAGCATGTACCAAAATTTTAGATTTCCAGAAGGAAAGCAAGTGTGCAATATGAACTCCATTGGTTTTAAAAGGTGTTTAGACACAAGGGGCCATTCTTCTCAGTTAGGAAATGGTGGAAAGCCTCCCCCGCTTTGAGTTTTCAGATACCAATTGAAGGGTAGCCATTTAACCAGGACTTTCTAAGGATAGCAGACTTAGGCCTACTGTAGCAGGGAGTACATTATTTTGAACAAAAATTAATAAGCTATATTTTTAGAGCAGTTTTAGGTGCACAGTAAAATTGAGCAGAAGATATAGAGTGCTCATAAACTACACCATTGCAAACATACACAGCCTTATTCATTTTTGTTAATAATTTATTTTTATTAATTTCAGAGAGAAAGGGATAAAGAGGCCTAGATAGAAACATCAATTATGAGATAGAATTATTGATAGGCTGCCTCCTCACACACCACACCGGGTATTGAGCCCACAAGGCAGGCATGTGACTCTACTGGGAATCGAGCCTTAACCTCCTGGTTCCTAGGTCAATGCTCAATGACTGAGCCACACAGGCCTGGTGGCTTGTTCATTTTTGACCCCGAGCAACAGTGAAGTATATTTATTACAATGAATGAATGTGCACTGACTCATCATTATCAACTAAAGTCCTTAAATTACAGTAAGGTTCACTCTTGGTATTGTGCTTGCTATAGATTGTGACAAATGCATGAAAGCACATACCCACCATTAGAATGTAGAATCATATCATCCTAGTGGCCCTGCACACAAATCTGTGCGTGAGTAGCTCACTTCTGCTTGCCTCAGCTGGCCACCCTGCCCACAAATGCTGGTAGCTCTCTGCTGTGCGTAATTGCTGCGCCACCCTCGTGTAGCTCTCTGCTTGTTGCCCCAATCTCCTGGCGCACTCCACCACTTGTAGATTGGTTGTGACTTTATGGTATCCTGGCTAATTTGCATATTCCTCTATTATTATATTAGATAGTATCGCTTCCCTATCACAAAAATCTTCTGTGCTCTGCTTATTCATCCTGCACTTTTCCCTAACCTCTGGAAACTACTGATCTTTTTTACTGTCTCCCTAGATTTGCCTTTTCCTGAATGTTGTGTAGTTGGAATCACACAGTGGGTATCTTTTTGAATATTTAAAAAATGAATTCCAAGGTAATTGGATGTAGTTGCCCAAGAAGTTCTGTGGCCTTCGTGGTTGTTTTTCATTAGCATAGGATCTGAAGGCATACGCCATATGAGCTGAAAGAGAATGACTTCTATTTGCATGTTAAATCTACTGGGAAGGGTTAAGAAAGATGACCTCACACACGATTGCAGAGCACTAACAATTGGACCACCCTGCTCTATGAGATGGGTCCCAGAGAGATCTCCCAATTGAAGGAGACAGCCTCAAGTAGTTCAACTTTATACACCGGGAATCACAAAGTCATTTCTACCTACATTCCAATTGGAAATGGAGCCAGAGAGAATTTGTTTACCAAATTTTACAGTGCTGCAACCTGTAGTGCCTCGCGACAATGTTTCCTTATGATAGGAGTGTTTCATCCTGGACTAGCTAGTCTGCACCTACTAGTAAGAGCTGGAGAATTTGTATTGTGTTAGGGAAAAATAAGTATACTTTCCTCTAACTGCTCCTAATGGCAGAAGCCAGAAAACTTAAGCTATTTGGTTTGACATGGTTAGTCTATAGTTCTGTTCTCATTAACAATAATATTTTCTGTCAGTCTGATGGGGTTTGGTTAGGATTATTGTTCCTTGTATATAGCAGTGATCAAGTAAGTATCAAATTTTGATAGATCCCATTTTCTTTTCTTTTTTTAGTTGTCTATGTTTAAAAAGAGAAAGTAAATGTTCTCAATGCATCAGTGGCCTACAATAATATTTACTCTAGTATAGTCTTTAGGTGTGGTCCCAAAGTTACACTTTCTAGCAATGCATTAATTCAGTACTGTTAAAGTCCTGTATTCTTATTGTTTTAAAATGTATTTTACTTTATTTTGTTTTTTTAAATAGTGAGTGATGTCTCTAAAGAAGACTCTTTAAGCAGGTAGGATTTTATGGATTTTTCAAAATTATGTGCTCACTAAGAAAATGCAGAGAAAAGAAAGTAACATTTCTAGAGTGTTCTACTGTGGGCTATACCCTATACCAGTGGTTGGCAAACCACGGCTCACGAGCCACAGGCGCCTCTTTGGCCCCTTTAGTGTGGCTCTTCCAGAAAATATACCTTGTGCGCGCACACATGTACAGTGCAATGGAAAATTGGTGGCCCACGGGCAGAAGTCGGTTTTGGCCTGGGCGAGTTGATTTTGAAGAAGTGGCCTTAGAAGACGTAGGGGGTGTCCGTTGGTTGGGCGAAGGGAGACAGGGCGCACGCGGGCCAGAGGATACGCAGCTCAGGGGAGGCACTTGCGACTCATGCACAAGTTGAGTGAGCCAGTCAGTCAGCAGTCTCATGGTGCAGTGGTTAGTGCTAATCGCATCCGCAAATTGCTCACGGGTGACAAAAGATAGAGGAAACATGTATACAAGATGAGTGTGCATAAGGATGTTGGAAGGGGTAGACCTCAGCGACCGGACCTCAATCAGATTGAGGATGTTTTTAGCAAAGGCCAGCTTAGGAGTACCCTAATTAATTTAATCACAATGTACCTACCTATATAGTTGAAGTATATAAAATTTGGCTCTGAAAAAAAATTTCAATCATTGTACTGTTGATATTTGGCTCTGTTGAGTAATGAGTTTGCCGACCACTGGTCTAGGAGGCCCAGTTAGTCTAAGCCAGTGGTTCTCAACCTGTGGGTCATGAACAATGAAAATACATCCTGCATATCAGATATTTACATTATGATTCATAACAGTAGCAAAATTACTGTTATGAAGTAGCAACGAAAATAATTTTATGGTTGGGGGTCACCACAACATGAGGAACTCTATTAAAGGGTCATGGCATTAACCCTTAGCATTTATCTTACTCTCCTAGACAATTGTAGTGGTAAATAGGACCTTGTTTTTGCCACCAAAGCTTCTATGGCCCATCTCAGTTAGCTTTGGCCACAGAACCAAGTTTACCTAAGCAAGGCCTCATGGGGCAAGTGTTTTTAGTAAAAAGATATGAATTCTTCCTGAAACTAATTGTTTATTTGTTAGTAAAGACTATCTCTGTATAGGTTATGTAATGTTAATTATATTCAGCATCTAATTAGGGGATATTTCTAATTGATTTCCCTATTTACCGAATTCCCAGTCTTGTTTTGCCAGTCTCATTGGCCAAATTGTATGAATTTTGCGTTTTTTCCTAGAGTCCTTTGTTTATCTACCTTAACTTTTCCTGATTTTTTGAACATTCTTCTCTCCTTTTCTTGGTGTTTCTTTCTTTGTGTTATTTTTTTCCACTTTGTCTAGCTCTGTTGTTCTCCATTTTTCTGTAGACAGAATCTAAGGCTGGTAGAATTGCAGGAGTTTAAGGAAGCCTAGCAATTAATTAATCAAAACACCCTTAGGCACTGCAACCTCTGATTAACACACTGGCCAAGTGGTGGATCTTCCTTCCAATCTTCCCCTAAGTCAGATTAGTGACCTCAGCAGAGTTTCTTATCTGTGAGAGGACCTGAAATGAGCCATACCCAAGCGCGACAGGAGGTGGCCTTTCCCCCCCTTCATTTTAGCCGTGGAGGGAATGTACACAGGTGAACACTTCAGCAGGTAAATGGTCAACTCTAGACAGACAAACAGGGTATTCACTTGGGGAATATATCAAGTTAGCTGTTTCAATAACAAAATTGAAGAGGCTGAGGGTGAAGTGACCTCTGTGTTATATACATAGCTCCCATGCTTGCAGGAAATAATGAGTTCACAAATACAGTCAGGTTTCTTCTACAGCAAGGTACTGATGTCTTTTCTCAAGAGAACTGTGCGTAGATGGCAGAAGGATAAGTATTTGTTAGTTGTTTTTATTTATAAGTGATTGTTTTAAAATGCTAGTAATCAATCAATTAAGGTATAATCATTTCACTGTTACCTTTTTTTTTTCCGAATTAAAGAGTCACATTTATTTCAATCTGGGACTATGAGGGAGCCATGCACTCCAAATCTCGAAGTCTCACTCTTACTTTCTTTAAAAAAAAATATTTTATAGATTTTTTACAGAGAGGACGTGAGAGGTCTAGAGAGTTAGAACACCGATGAAAAACATTGATCAGCTGCCTCTTGGACACCCCCCATTGGGGATGTGCCCACAGCCAAGTTACATGACTTTGAGCAGACTCGAACCTGGGACCCTTGAGTCCGCAGGCCAATGCTCTCTCCACTGAGCCAAACTGGTCAGGGCCTCACTGTTACTTTTTATGTAACAGGTGAGAATTCATAGTTTGCTTCTGGAAGTTTTGGGATGCCAATCAGTTAGTCTAGGTCAGTGGTCGGCAAACTGCTGCTGGCCAGCCACTTGCAGCTCTTTGGTCCCTTGAGTGTGGCTCTTCCTAAGCCTTAGGCGTACCCTAATTAAGTTAAACACAATGTACCTACCTATATAGTTTAAGTTTAAAAAATTTGGCTATCAAAATAAATTTCAGTCGTTGTACTGTCGATATTTGGTACCGTTGAGTAATGAGTTTGCCGACCACTGATCTAAGTCATCAGCCAGAAAACAAACAAGCTGAGCTAGTTCAAAGAAGCCATGGGCCAAATTCTTTACCTCAGAACTTTTAAGATTTCTACCCATTTCATTCCAAGTAGGACCACTATGCATGAGGTTAAAAATCTCAGCTTGGATTTCTCTAACTAGTTATTTGGGGTCTTGAAGCGTTCACTGTAGCTTCAGGGGCTATCTCCTGAACAAAGGGCCTTAAAAGGACTGACTCCATCCTGTCCCTCACCCGCCATCTGAACCACAGGAACTCGATCTTGTTCCCATAACCTCCATTTTCTAAGAACTACCATTTAAAAATTTCCACTAAACAGGGATGGTCCTTTGTTCTGTTAATTCCAGGAAGTAACTAAACCAGATAACCTCCCTGATAGAAGTAACTCTGCTATTTCTAGCTTCTGTAAGCACACTTGCTAGAAGAATGGGGAAAATAAGACATTTTGGGGGAGGGGTTAGCAATCTGAATCTGTGCCAGGAACCTAATGCATATCCTGGTTAGCCTATAGTCTAGTCCAGGGGTGGGCAAGCTTTTTGACTCGAGGGCCACAATGGGTTCTTAAACTGGACCAGAGGGCCGGAATAAAAGCAAGGATGGAGTGTTTGTGTGAACTAATGTACATTCAAAGTAAACATCAATACATAAAAGGGTACGGTCTTTTTATTTTTTAGTTTTATTCATTTCAAACGGGCCGGATCCGGCCCGCGGGTCGTAGTTTGCCCATGGCTCGCTAGTCACTGCTCCCTCTTAATCATCTGGTCCTGCAAGCCACTCTGCCAGCGTGGTGGTCTGGTCCATCCTTGGTTCCTCCCATGCCAGGTGTCTTCTGGTTATCTGAGCTGTGCTCAAGGCTGAAAGCTTTCTGCAAGGTATCTGCTAAGCACACTGCCCACATTCCAGCACATGTTTTGGTTTGTTTGTTTGTTTTGGTTTTGTTTTTTTTGTTTGTTTTTTGCCTTTATAGGCTAACCCCTAACTAAGTTCATGCGGGGCCGCGAGAATTTGAGAGACCCAAGTCCTCCTATGGCTGCTGGCTTTTGAAATAAAGACTCCAAATTCGGCTCTCTGATTATGGGCTCTTCTGGTTAGCTCACTGAATTTCCAACATAACCCTCCTATACCCTCCCTTGAATTTTTCAGGAACATAAAGGATTCCGTAAGTCCAGGTAGACAATTTTCTCTTACCAGTCCGATGGAGACCTAAAAAGCTACATTATAATTTTTATGTTGGTTCCATTGATTGTATTGCTACTGAGTTGCCATTGAAACCCATCACATAATCATGATTGCTCTTTGCTCCCAGCTTGGCCTTGCTGATCCACATTCCTGAGTCTTCATGTCAACTCACACTTGGACTTGGGGGGTCACAGCTTTTTTTTAGTTTAAATACATATACTTTGTATGCTTAGCCACTACTGCAATTCCCAGCACCCTATTCTGGCAGCTGGGCCTCCTAGCTCCTGCCACCCACAGCCTCCCTCACACACTGGAAAGCTTATGTGCAGCTCACTTCTCAGCCCAGGTCTCTGGGGATGAGTTATCCTTTGAGCTTCGTGGGGTTTTCTGTTTTATTTTCTTTTTAAGCCAGCAGGTGTTACTTACAACAATCCTAAGCTGCCAAAGAGATTCAAATAATGACACAGGAAAAAATCAGACTGCTGGGGTCCAACCCCAGCGGGTCCAGGGGTCCCCAAAGGTGTGGACGGAGTCGGCGAAGAAGGAATGACACGGAGACAGCGTTCAGTTGATCAGCAACCTAGCCAGGATCTCTAGCCCGGATCTCCAGAGAGGTTCTGCTTCGGATTTCTAGCGAGGTTCTGTAGCCATGTTCCCTTGCTAGGTTCTCCAGCCAGGTTCTGTCCAGGCTCTCCAGTCAGGTTCAGTGTCCAGGTTCCAGTCAGGTTCTCCTGCCAATCTCTGTAGTCAGGTTCAGTCCAGGATCCCTTGCCATGTTCTCCCACTAGGCTCTGTCTCTAGGCTCCGAGGCCAGTCCCTCTCCAGGATCCTCCGGCATGCTCTCTCCAGCGAAGTTCTTCTGTCTCTAGGCTCCGTGTAGGTTCTGTCTTCTTGATTCTGTTCTAAGTTCTGCGTGTTTCTGTCTTGTTACAACTGTATTTATACCAGTTGATTCAATCCTATCAATCTCTATTACAAAGGTTAGGGCGTTTCTTATCTCCATTCCAGGGAGAAAAGATTATGTAGTTTAAGCATGATTGTTCGTAGTTAAAGGGATTAATTACCCGCCTGGCACTTAGTTGAGGGGTTTTATTCCCTCCCTAACTTCAGGGGAAAATCCCTACCTGGGGATTCAACCTTTCTCGGAGAGGTGACTTTGGTTAAAACACAGCGCCAAGAAGGTGAGCAAACATATTAAGAACCGTATGCCATATATGCCAGGTCCCTTGAAACAGCAAGGATGGACCGGCTCCCGGCATCAGACCATATTTCTCCTTTGTTACTATATCTATACCGAAGGTCACTTTATAACCTGTGGAGCATCTTTGTTTCGGTAGTGGAAGGCCCCTTGTCGCTTTCTCAGAGTAGTAAGCACCAGATTTCCTGAGGTTCCATAATTGAGGTTGGCCTCTCAGTGATCTCTTTGCCATAATAATGAAACTTCCCCAAGTGATTTGAATTTACCTCGGGTTTCAAAATATTTTAAATTATGCCTCACATGGAAGCCAGTCAACAGAAAGCTCTGAGTCAAAAGTAGTTTATTGGCCCTTAAAATTGCTAAGGGCCCATCCATGACCCCTAAATATCAATGGGTGGCCAGTAGGATTGCATCTTCCAAGCCAATTGGGGATGGACAGGGAGGTTAAGCATCATTCTCATAAAGATTTACTGGGTCACAGATTGAGTAGGTAGAGAAGGGGTAGTCTTAGTGCAGGCCAGGTCCTGACCTTTATCAGTTTTCTGTAGTTGGTATGATTTGCTACAAAAAGAAGGGAGCATTGTGTTATCTGACTTCATGAGGTAATATATTTGTACATAAATTCAGTTACCAGTTATGTAGCAGATGAGATGCCCTGAAATACAGACCCCAATCTGAGTACAGGTAATAAACAGACTTAAAAAAATTTTCTGAAATCTGCAACATTTAGTAACCAGGACAAGTTCACATTGGGTTTTATTTGGGATTCAAAATAGTTTCAACAAATAAATCATAACCAGCTTTTTTCTTTGCTTTATTGTTTTTCTGAGCATAACTTTTGCTGTATTATCTCAATTGATCCTCCCTAACCTTCTGAAATAAATAATAAGATTCTTATTTTGTAGTGGAGGACCTTGTGCCACACAAAGACCTATTGGTTATAGAATTAGGATGTGTGAGTTTAAGACATTTGTGATTATGTCTAGCTAACTCTAGTTAATTCACTGAACTATACTGCCCTCATATCATGACTGTTATACCTTATGTTTTTTCATTACATACTTCATAAAACAGTTGTATAACTTACACATTTAAAGTGTATGGAATAATTGAAGTTTTAACATTAGTGACGATATTATCTGAAATATTCTAAGAATTTACTACATTTGGAGAATATTTTTATGTTAATATTAAGAAAGTAATATTACTTATCACCATTTTTTTCTGCACAGCAAGCAACAGCTAACTTCTAAACCTAAAGAAAAAGAGAAACCCACAAAATCTGAAAGTTTCACTCCTGGTAAGATTTCTGATAATGACTTCCTCTTGGTGCTCCTACCATAGATGAAGTAAGAGTAGGGAAGTTTTGATAACGAAAGTGCAGGGAAAAAATACCAATGTGTAAGTTGCAAGTATAGTTTTTCTTTATCTCTTTCTTAATAGAATAGTAATCAGTATTATTAACAAAGTTACCTGTAGGTAATTTAAAATCTGGGCAACATGGTTTGCAAAGAAGTTCATTTATTTAGTTCTGACCCCTAAAATCCTACATTATATCTTTGTGTTCAAAAGAAAAAAGATGTTAAGATGCTGTATGTTTCCTCTATATTCACATTATCCCAAACTGCACTTGTTCTGAAAAGGAATCTTTAGTTTTAACTGTGAATGGATTATATTTAGTAAATGAATATTTGTTATTGCATAGTGATTTGTGCACCAAAAAAAAAAGTAAGTATAACGAGGAACTCAACAACACTTTCCTGGTAGCACAAACAGATGTCAAACAGTAAGAGCTACAACACTTAGCCAGTGTGTAAGATTCCTTATGACATTGTTTTGTAAAGACATCTACCTGTAGTTCTGAAGACAGAAAAGCAATGCTTGTTGAGAAGCACAGGGCATTTTTCATATTATACCAACAAAGTCTCACTATTTTCAACTTTATTCCTCAGAAGTCAAAATAGAATGGTATAGGTTGACTTCATTAATTTCATAATTATCAGGATACTGGAATTTCTTTAGAATAATATGTTCTGTGTCCAGTAGTCAGAAAATAATGATAATAAATATTTGAACAGCCTATCCTGGGACTCAACAAATTCTAATAAATGTACAAAAGTGTTTCCCAATAACAAAAATGCCAGATGTGGCACCTGGTTCATTGTACAATCTTTACTGTATGAGGACATCTTGGACTTAGTAGACCTTTATCAGAGGACTTGGGTAGTTGGTTTTGCAAGTGATAGGAAATACAAGGATGAAATGGCATTTTGACCTTGGAGGTGCTCATAACATGGAAGAGGTGTCACTGTTTTATTTTTTTCTGTTTTTTCTAAACAGAATTTCAAAGAAAATGTCAGAATTCATTTATTCCTTTTGCAGCTGAATGGTCTGCCTTTTAACTTTCAGGTGTCTTTCAGGTACTAAGTGTTATTCTGATGTTACAGAATTGAAGCATTGCCCTCTAAGATCTTGTTAGCATCCTTGTCATTTCTATTACTTACTCTACTTTATATAGTGCTTAATATGTGTCAGAGCTCATTAGCATCTTACAATTATCCCTATTTATTCATTTTATTGGTGTTTAGTATGTGTCAGACACTTTAAGTCCATGATGAGATTTAGAGTTTTAAAAATGTGGCTGAGGCTTTTTCCCCCGCAGTGACTGTACCAATTTACAATCACATGGACCATGCTCCAGGCTTTCTCTTCCCTCCACATCCTCGCCAGCACTTGTTATTTATTTATATTTTGATGACAGCCATTCTGAGAGGAGTGAGGATTTACTTCTTCATGACTTTCATTGGCATTTCCCAGATTAGTGATGTTGAGTTTTGTGTTTCTTTAATTTTTTTTGAAAAAAGAAATGTTTTTGTTGACATTAGAGGGAGAGGAAGGAAAAGGGAGAGAGATTGAAACAACAATGAGGGAAAACCATCATATCCATGGGCTGACTCCTGCACACCCCCTCCTGGGATCAAGCCTGCCACCCTGGCATCTGCCCTGCCCAGGAATGTCACCAGCGATCTCTTGGTGCAATGGACCAAGGACTCCATCTACTGAACCGCACTGGCTAGGCCTATGTCTTTGTTTTAAATAGGAAGAAACTCAGAGGCCTTCAGTTGACTTCCCTACCTTTTTATAGGCTTGGGTTAATTGCGTGCTCATACCTAAACCAGGAAGTGGTAAACTAGTGACTCTGAGGAGCTTACTATAATCATTTTTCCTGTTTGAAGTTAGGGAGATAATACTAACTTCTTTGTGTATCAGGACAGTGAATGTCCATATCGAGTTGTGGTTCTCCAGCAAGAATGAAAACTAAGGTCGAGAGCCAGAAATACTTACTGCAGGGATTCATTGGAGTTTTGATCAGAAGAGGAACAAGATTAGATTTGATGAGGGCCCTCTCATTGTGGTATGAAACAGGAATCACCAACCCTTCTCTGCAAAGGGCCTGATTTTAGTCCATGTGGTCTGACATATCTACTCAAGTCTGCCATTGTAGTGTGAGAGCAGTCCTAGAGAATCTGTAATGAGTAGGCAGGGCTGTGTTCCAGTGAGACTTTATTTGTAAAACCAGTTGGCAGCTTATATTTGTCCTGTGGACCTTAGTTTACTAACACCTCATGTAGAGGATAGATGGAAGGGAATCATATAAAAAGCCTGGGAGACAAAGGGCAGTTGACAGTAGCAAAATAAAGCAGAGACAGTAGAGAGGTTGAGTTCATATGATTGTGGTGATGATTGCATGTAAAGATTTAGTCGGGAGGGAGAATTCTAAGGTGCTTCATAGGTTCCCAGGTGGTGCACTGGCATTTAGATTGGACATGAAGAATAGGACTTCATCAGATGAGCAGAAAAGAGCAACAGTTCAACAGGAAAGACCGTTTTTTTTTTTCAATACAGGTTGAATTTAATGATTATCTATGGATATCCCTACATTTTGGATACAATTTCTTTTATTACTTGACTTATCCTATCAACAACTGCCTTCAATAAGTGAGCCATGATTTGATTTCAATAAGAAAAAAAATGATTAGGAATAAATAAAAACAACTCTGTAATCCTTAGAATGTTCTTTAGTATACCATATATGATAATTACTGTTCTTTTAGAGTTATCCCAGTAACTTGATTGATTCACAACTGTTGTACAAAGGAATTAAACCTTGTTTTGTTGGAGAAAATTGTCAGTGTGATGTCTTCATTTCCTTTATAGAAAGTTTGATACCGTAGAACATGTTATCAGTCATTAGAATTCTGTAATTCCTATTGTGACTAAATAGGAATGTTGCTTATTTCACATTATTTTCTGACATCAGTGTTTGATTTATCCCTTTCATGTCTTTATTCCAATAGCTATAAATCTACAGGAAAGTCCAGAAAAAGCACAGACCAAAACCAAACCAATGAGAGGTATTCTGTGAAATCAACTTCTGTATTCTAATCATGTCTAACACATCAATCCAAATAATATTTTCACATACGCAATTTTATTAGAGGTTCCAAAACCCACCCCTAGGTTTGCTTATTCACTAGAAAACTTTACTACAGGACTCAGCATATAGTGGTGCTCATTCCTGAGATTTATTACAGTGAAAAGACTGGAGAAAAATCAGCAAGGAGTAAAGGTGTGTGTGACAACATGTTGAGGACAGCAGGCAGAACCTTCCTTGAGCCCTCTCCCTGTGGAGTTACCAGGATGTGCTTAGATATTCCAGTGTCAAATTCTGACAACTCATGTGAAATATGTCCTCTACCAGTCTTGTTAGACTCGATGAGAGGTTTTTTAGGCATCTTCCCCATAGCATGGACTAAAATTTTATATTCCCAGAAGGAAAGAAAGTGTGCAGTATTAACTCCATTGGTTTTAAAAGGTGTTTAGACACAAGGGGCCATTCTTCTCAGTTAGGAAAAGGTGGAAATCCTCCCCCGCTTTAGGTTTTCAGATACCAACTGAAGGGTAGCTATTTAAGGAGGACTTTCTAAGGATAGCCGACTTAGGCCTGCTGTAGCAGGGAGTACATTATTTTGAACAAAAATTAATAAGTTACATTTTTAGAGCAGTTTTAGGTGCACAGTAAAATTGAGCAGAAGGTATAGAGTGCTCATAAACTACACAATTGCAAACATACACAGCCTTATTCATTTTTTTTAATTTTTTTATTATTAGTTAAGGTATTACAAATGTGTTCTCATCCCCCCCGATTAACACCCAACCTCCCCCCCACCCCCGCCCGCCCCGCACATTCATGCTCCGATCCCCCTGCTGTCCATGTCCATTGGTTTGGCTTATATACATGTATACAAGTCCTTCGGTTGATCTCTTCCCCTTACCCCCGCCCTCCCCTACTTTCCTTCTGGGGATTGATAGCCTGATCGCTGTTTCTCAGTCTTTGGGTCTGTCCCTTTTCATCAGTCTATGTTGTTCTCTATAATCCACAAATGAGTGAGATCATGTGGTATTTATCTTTCTCTGACTGGCTTATTTCACTTAGCATAATGCTCTCCAGTTCCTTCCATGCTGTTGCAAAAGGCAAGAGTTCCTTTTTTTTTACCGCAGCATAGTATTCCATTGTGTATATGTACCACAGTTTTCTAATCCACTCATCTGCTGATGGGCACTTAGGCTGTTTCCAAATCTTAGCTATGGTGAATTGTGCTGCTGTGAACATAGGGGTGCATATATCCTTTCTGATTGGCGTTTCTGGTTTCTTGGGATATATTCCTAGAAGTGGGATCACAGGGTCAAATGGGAGTTCCATTTTCAGGTTTTTGAGGAAACTCCATACTGTTCTCCACAGTGGCTGCACCAGTCTGCATTCCCACCAGCAGCGCAGAAGAGTTCCTTTTTCTCCACATCCTCTCCAACACTTGTTGTTTGTTGATGATAGCCATTCTGACAGGTGTGAGATGATAACGCATTGTCGTTTTGATTTGCATCTCTCGTATAATTAGTGACTTTGAGCATGTTTTCATATGTCTTTCAGCCTTCCATATGTCCTCTTTTGAAAAGTGTCTATCTGGGTCCGTTGCCCATTTTTTTTATTGGATTGTTTATCTTCCTTTTGTTAAGTTTCATTAGATCCCTGTAAATGTTGGAAATTAAACCCTTATCGGTGGTATCATTGGCAAATATGTTCTCCCATGTAGTGGGTCTTCTTATTGTTTTGTTGATGGTTTCCTTTGCTGTGCAAAAGCTTTTTATTTTGATGTAGTCCCATTTGTTTATTTTCTCTTTAGTTTCCATTGCCCTAGGAGCATTATCAGAGAAGAAATTCCTTCGGCATATGTTTGCGATTTCGCTGCCTGTGGATTTCTCTAGTATTTTTATGGTTTCCCGTCTTACGTTTAAGTCTTTTATCCATTTTGAGTTTATTTTTGTGTATGGTGTGAGTTGGTGGTCTAGTTTCATCTTTTTGTATGTATCTGTCCAATTTTCCCAACACCATTTATTGAAGAGACTGTCTTGACTCCATTGTATGCTCTTGCCTCCTTTGTCAAATATTAATTGGGCATAGTGGTTTGGGTCGATTTCTGGGGTCTCTATTCTATTCCATTGATATATATGTCTGTTCTTGTGCCAGTACCAAGCTGTTTTAAGAACAGTGGCTTTGTAATACAGTTTGATATCTGGTATTGAGATCCCACCTACTTTGTTCTTTCTCAGGATTGCTGCAGCTATTCGGGGTCTTTTTTTTATTCCAGATGAATTTTTGGAATGTTCGTTCTAGATTTGTGAAACATGCCATTGGTAATTTAATGGGGATTGCATTGAATCTATAAATTGCTTTGGGTAGTATGGACATTTTGATGATGTTGATTCTACCAATCCATGAACACGGTATATTCTTCCATCTGTTTATGTCTTCCTCTATGTTTTTTTTTCAGTGTCCTGTAGTTTTTGGCATATAAGTCTTTTACCTCCTTAGTTAAGTTTATTCCTAGGTATTTTAATTTTAATTTTTTTGGTGCAATGGTAAATGGGATTGATTCTGTAGTTTCACTTTCTGTAAGTTCACTATTGGTGTAAAGAAATGCCATGGATTTCTTAGCATTAATTTTGTATCCTGCTACATTGCCGAATATATTTATTAAGTCTAAAAATTTTTTGATGGAGTCTTTAGGGTTCTGTATGTACAGTATCATGTCACCTGCAAATAAGGACAGTTTTACTTCTTCTTTTCCAATCTGGATGCCTTTTATTTCTTCTTGTTGTCTGATCGCAACGGCTAGTACTTCCAGTACTATGTTGAACAGGAGTGGTGAGAGGGGGCATCCCTGTCTTGTTCCTGTTTTTAGGGGGAATGGTTTTAGTTTTTGCCCATTGAGTATGATGTTGGCTGTGGGTTTGTCATATATGCCTTTTATTATGTTGAGGTATGGTCCCTCAATTCCTATCTTACTGAGAGTTTTTATCAAGAAAGGGTGTTGGATTTTGTCAAATGCTTTCTCCGCATCAATTGATATGACTATGTGTTTTTTTTCTCTCAATTTGTTTATGTGATGTATCACATTTATTGATTTGCGGATATTGTTCCATCCTTGCATCCCTGGGATAAATCCTACTTGGTCATGGTGTATGATCTTTTTGATGTACTGCTGGATCCGATTTGCTAGGATTTTGTTGAGGATTTTGGCATCTATGTTCATGAGGGATATTGGCCTATAATTCTCTTTCATTGTATTGTCTTTATCTGGTTTTGGGATTAGGGTGATGTTGGCTTCATAGAATGAGCTGGGAAGTGTTCCTTCCTCTTGGATCTTTTGACATAGTCTGAGGAGGATAGGTTTTAGGTCTTCCTTGAATGTTTGGTAAAACTCCCCTGTGAAGCCATCTGGCCCCGGGCTTTTGTTTGCTGGAAGCTTTTTGATTACTTCTTCGATTTCCTCCATAGTTATTGGCCTATTGAGATTTTAGATTCTTTCTGGTTAAGTTTTGGAAGGTTGTATTTTTCTAGGAATATGTCCATTTCCTCCAGGTTGTCTAGTGTGTTGGAGTAGAGTTGTTCATAGTATTTTCTAACAATCCTTTGTATTTCTATGGGGTCTGTTGTTATTACTCCTCTTTCATTTCTGATTTTGTTTATTTTGGTCCTCTCTCTTTGTTTCTTGGTGAGCCTGGCTAGAGGTGTATCAATCTTGTTTATCCTTTCAAAGAACCAGCTCTTGGTTTTGTTGATCTTTTGTATTGTTTTTTTGGTCTCTATGTCATTTATCTCCGCTCTGATCTTTGTTATTTCCTTCCTTCTGCTTACAGTGGGCTTTTTTTGTTGCTCTCTTTCTAACTCTTCAAGCTGTAGAGTTAGGTCATTTATTCTCATTGTTTCTTGTTTCTTGCAGTAGGCTTGTAGAGCTATGAACTTCCCTCTCAAGACTGCTTTTGCTGTGTCCCATAGGTTTTGGATTGTTGTGTTTCGTTGTCATTTGTTGCCATGATGCTTTTTATTTCTTCTTTGATCTCACTGGTAACCCAGTCATTGTTTAATAGCATGCTATTTAGTCTCCATGTGTTTGATTTTTCTGGATTGTTTTTGTTGTAGTTGATTTCCAGTTTTATGGCTTTGTGGTCTGAGAAGATGTTTGATATGATTTCAATTTTCTTGAATTTGAAGAGACTTTGTCTGTGACCCAATATATGGTCTATCTTTGAAGATGACAAATGTGCACTTGAGGAGAATGTATATTCTGTGGCTTTGTGGTGAAATGCTCTGAAGATGTCAATTAATTCCATCTGATCTAGTGAGTCATTTAGGATTGATGTTTCTTTGCTGAGTTTCTGTTTAGAGGATTTGTCCAGTGGTGATAATGGGGTGTTAAGGTTCCCTACTATGATTGTATTGCTGTCAATCTCTCCCTTGATCTTCTCCAGAAGATTTCTTACGTATTTGGGTGCTCTTATATTGGGTGCATATATATTTACCAGAGTTATTTCTTCTTGTTGGACTGCTCCCTTTAGTATTATGAAGTGGCCTTCTTTATCTCTTTTTATGTCCTTCACTTTGAGATCTAATTTGTCAGATATAAGTATTGCTACCCCGGCGTTTTTTTCACTTCCATTGGCCTGAAAAACCTTTTTCCATCCCTTCACCATCCGTCTGTGTGCGTCTTTTTTATTAGGTGGGTTTCCTGTAGACAGCAGATGTATGGGTTATGTTTTCTTATCTACTCATTTACCCTATGCCTTTTGACTGGGGAATTTAATCATTTACATTTAAAGTTATTATTGATAGAAACTTGTTAGTCGCCATTTTTGTTCTTTACCGCTGCGTTCCTTCTTTGTTTCCTATTTTTTCTATTTACAGCAGACCCTTTAGCATTTCTTGCATTGCTGGCTTGGTTGTAATAAACTCCCGTAGACCGTTTTTGTCTGTGAAGCTCCTGATTTGACCCTCAATTTTGATTGATAGCCTCGCTGGGTACAGTATTCTTGGATTCAGACCCTTCTTTGCATGACTTTGTATATTTCATTCCATTCCCTTCTTGCCTGAGGTGTTTCTGTTGAGAAATCAGTCGCTAGTCTGATTGGGGATCCTTTGTAGGTAACTTTCTGTCTCTCTCTGACTGCTTTTAAGATTCTTGCTTTGTTGTTGGTGTTTGCCAATTTAATTATTATGTCCCTTGGCGTCGGTCTTTTTGGGTTCATTTTGTTTGGGACTCTGTGAGCTTCTTGGATTTGTGTGAGTTTTTTCTTCCCTATATCAGGGAAATTTTCTGTTACTATTTTTTCAAACAGGTTTTCTATTCCTTGCTCAGTTTCCTCTCCTTCTGGAACCCCTATTATTCGGATGTTGTTTTGTTTAGCGTTGTCCCAGAGTTCTCTTAGGCTCTCCTCCTGCTTTTTAATTTTTTTTTCTAGAAGCTGTTCTGTTTGGGTATTTTTTCCTACCTTGTCTTCTAGCTCGCTGATTCGGTCCTCTGCTTCTTCTAGTCTACTGTTGATGCTTTCTATTGAGTTCTTTATAGCAGTGATGTCATTTCTTCTTGGTTTCTCTTCATTTCCTCTTGGTTCTTCTTCATTTCCTCTTGGTTCCTACATATATTGTTGAATTTGTCTTCCATTTTTTTTCATCCACCTTATGGCCATTTCTCTAAATTCTTTCTCTGGCAGGTTGCTTGCCTCCATTGCCTCCATTTCGTTTACTTCCTTTTCTGATGATGCCTGTTTTTCTTTCATATGTGGGTTGGTTCTTTGTTTCACCATGATCTCTCTTCTCCAGGTGTTTGGTTATGTAGTTCTCTCTCTGCTGTGTTGATTTAAAGGCACAAAATACAACACAACAAGGCACAACGTACAAGGCACTGAACAAAATGTACTCACGATATTAATAACCCCAAATAAAGGTGACCACCCGAGCGAGGAGAATTAGGGCATAAAGAAGGTAAAAGAGAAAAAGATTAAAGAGAAAAGGAAAAAACAAAAAGGAGTGCCGAAGTGAGATTGGGAAAAGGGAGAGAAGAAAAAAACAAACAGACAAAAAACAAAGTAAGAGGAAGAATGAAATAGAGGTGGGGAAGAGGCTATTTGTATGGGGAGAAAACTCTAAGAGAACCACAACTAATCTCAATGAATTCTGGCAGCAGATCCCTGGAGATTAATGCAAACTACAAACAACCACTGATATCAAGCAAGGCAAGGGAAAACAGAAACACAAAAATAACCAGAGAAAGAAAAAATAAGCAAAACAGAAAAATGAAAATGAAAAACAAAACAATCTCCCAAACAAGCATAAAAAAACCTAATATACTCAAGATCAAGCAAACACTAGCAAAATGACAGAGAGAGAGAGAAAAAAAATTGGATAGTGAAGAAAGATAAGAGAGAGGTGTATATGGATTTAGAGCAAGGGATTGGAAATTAGATATATAAGTAGGGTGAAATTTAGACACTGGGTATAAAGAAGGAATAGGGAAAATCTAAAGTAGGAATAGGGTAAGAGAAACAGGACAGCAAAAGGGGAAAAGTGAGGAAGGGAGTTTTGGCTTAAGGGTAAATGTGAGATAGAGAGAAATGATGCTAAAGGAACGATGAAAATAGAGTGTAGGACACTAATCCCAAAATAAAATAAAGAAAAATAAAAAATAAATAAAAAATAAAATGACACTTGAAAAAATGGTAAAATGATAGCAATAATACTGGTTAAAAAATGTGGTAATTAAAAAGGTAAAATCAAGTGATGAAAAAAAATTAAAAAAAATAAAATAGGTTCTTAATGAAATGGTGAAAAAAGAATTAAAAGAAATATAAAAATATGCAGTAGTGAAGGTGCTTCAGATCTTCTACTCTTCTTTTTGGCACGTCTTAGTCCTGCCAGGCATTCAGGAGGATGTTGAATTTCCCTGCGATACACTGTCCCTCCGTGCCGTAAACCACAGTCCTGATTTTAAGGCAGGTTGTATTTGTTTACCAGACTACCTTTATTTGTCATCACAGAAGAGACAGTTCGTGGAAATGCCTCTGGGTGGCAGTGTGTATGGATTGACCTCCAAGGTTATAAGTCCTCTCTATCAGTAGGGTTTTTTTTTCTCTATGGTACTTGAAACTGATTTGGGAAAGTCCACTGCCCAGAGCTGGTTCTTTAATGCTTACTGCCCGCTCTGTTTCCCAGGCTCCCCAAAAAGAACTTTCCCCTACAGGCTCTGCGAATGACCCCAACTGGGGAATCCCATGCACTGGGTTTAATAATCAAATGCACGGATCTAAGGGGAACTGTAACAAGAGCCTGATACTCTGTGTGAATTCGCAAGCCTCCACCTTCCAGGTCTGCGCACAGTCTCCGCGCGCCAACTCGCCCCTGGCACCAAGCAGCCGGGACACTGGCAAACTCCAAGGCTTCTTTTTTACATCCAGTCCAGCTATGGGCTTATTTTTAGCGTTCCCTTCTGCCAGCAGCCCTGTGGGGCCCCTTCCCTACTCACGGATCACGCTGGTCCCAAAGGCCGCGGACTCTGTGGGGTGCAGATTTCACCCCGTGCACGTGCGGTAGCTCGGTCCTCTCTCCAACCCGAACTGCAAACTGCACCTTTAGGGGAAGTCTAACCTTTCCGTGAGAAGAAGCAGTGCTCATCTGAGTTCATGCAGTCACGCTGCTTGAGATCCCCTGTTTCAAGGTTAGAAGCTGGTCTCTGGATGCCGGCAATAGCTACCCAAGATGGCGCAGTCTCCTCTGTTGAGCTGGCACACCGAGAGAGGTTTCAGCCGCAGTCTCCAACCATCCTTTTTTTTCTGGGAGTTCTCGGTCTTTCCCAGCCTCAGACAATCTCTCAGCTGCAAATCCTCTGCCTATTCGGGCTGTATGTTACCCATTTCAGCTGCTCACCCTTATCTGCTCCAGGACAAGGCACAGGACACGTCCGTTTATACCTCCGCCATTTTCTCCCTCTACCTTACTCATTTTTGGTAATAATTTATTTTTATTAATTTCAGAGAGAAAGGGATAAAGAGGCATAGAAAGAAACATCAATTATGAGATGGAATTATTGATAGGATGTCTCCTCACACACCACACCGGGTATTGAGCCACAACACAGGCATGTGACTCTACTGGGAATCAAACCTTAACCTCCTGGTTCCTAGGTCAATGCTCAACGACTGAGCCACACAGGCCTGGTGGCTTGTTCATTTTTGACCTTGAGCAACAGTGAAGTATATTTATTACAATGGGTGAATGTGCACTGACTCATCATTATCAACTAAATCCCTTAAATTACAGTAAGGTTCACTCTTGGTATTGTGCATGCTATAGATTGTGACAAATGCATGAAAGCACATACCCACCATTAGAATGTAGAATCATATCATCCTAGTGGCCCTGCACACAAATCTGTGCGTGAGTAGCTCGCTTCTGCGTGCCTCAGCTGGACACCCTGCCCACAAATGCTGGTAGCTCTCTGCTGCGTGTAATTGCTGCACCACCCTCCTGTAGCTCTCCGCTTGTTGCCCCAATCTCCTGGAGCTCCCCACCACTTGTAGATTGGTTGTGACTTTATGGTATCATGGCTAATTTGCATATTCCTCTATTATTATATTAGATAGTACGCTTCACTATCACAAAAATCTTCTGTGCTCTGCTTATTCATCCTGCACTTTTCCCTAACCTCTGGAAACTACTGATCTTTTTTACTGTCTCCCTAGATTTGCCTTTTCCTGAATGTTGTGTAGTTGGAATCACACAGTGGGTATCTTTTTGAATATTTAAAAAATGAATTCCAAGGTAATTGGATGTAGTTGCCCAAGAGGTTCTGTGGCCTTCGTTGTTGTTTTTCATTAACATAGGATCTGTTGACATATGCCATATAAGCTGAAAGAGAATGATTTCTATTTGCATGTTAAATCTACTGGGAAGGGATAAGAAAGATGACCTCACACACTATTGCAGAGCACTAACAATTGGACCGCCCTGCTCTACGAGATGGGTCCAGAGAGACTCTCCCAATTGAAGGAGACAGCCTCAAGTAGTTCAACTTTATACACCTGGAATCACAAAGTCTTTTTTACCTACATTCCAATTGGAAATGGATCCAGAGAGAATTTGTTTACTATATTTTACTGTGCTGCAATGTGTATTTTACTGTATTTTACTGTGCCTCACGACAATGTTTCCTTATCATAGGAGTGTTTCATCCTGGACTAGCTAGTCTGCACCTACTAGTAAGAGCTGGAGAATTTGTATTGTGTTAGGGAAAAATAAGTATACTCTCCTCTAACTGCTCCTAATGGCAGAAGCCAGAAAACTTAAGCTATTTAAGTTTGACATGTTAGTCTATAGTTCTGTTCTCACTAACAATAATATTTTCTGTCAGTCTGATGGGGTTTGGTTAGGATTATTGTTCCTTGTATATAGCAGTGCTCAAGTAAGTATCAAATTTTGATAGACCCCATTTTCTTTTCCTTTTTTAGTTGTCTATGTTTAAAAAGAGAAAGTAAATGTTCTTAATGCATTAGTGGCCTACAATAATATTTACTCTAGTATAGTCTTCAGGTGCGGTCCCAAAGTTACACTTTCTAGCAATGCATCAATTCAGTACTTTTAAAGTCCTGTATTCTTATTGTTTTAAAATATATTTTACGTTTTTTTTTTAAATAGTGAGTGATGTCTCTAAAGAAGACTCTTTAAGCAGGTAGGATTTTATGGATTTTTCAAAATTATATGCTCACTAATAAAATGCAGAGAAAAGAAACTAACATTTCTAAAGTGTTCTACTGTGGGCTATACCCTATACCAGTGGTTGGCAAAGCACGGCTCACGAGCCACATGCGGCTCTTTGGCCCCTTTAGTGTGGCTCTTCCACAAAATACCATGTGCAGGCACACACGTACAGTGCAATTGAAAATTGGTGGCCCACGCGCAGAAGTCGGTTTTCGACCTGGGGGAGTTGATTTTGAAGAAGTGGCCTTAGAAGAAGTGGGGGGTGTCAGTTGGTTGGGCGAAGGGAGACAGGGTGCAGGGGGCCACATGATATGCACCAGGGGGGAGGCGCTTGTGATTCATGTACAAGTTGAGTGAGCTAGTCAGTCAGCAGTCTCATGGTGCAGTGGTTAGTGCTAATCCCATCTGCAAATGGTGTGAGGGTGACAAAAGATAGAGGAAACAAGTATACCAGACGAGTGTGGATAGGGAAGTTGGAAGGGGTAGACCTCAGGGAATGTACTTCAATCAGACTGAGGATGTTTTTAACAAAGGCCAGCTTAGGAGTACCCTAATTTAGTTAATCACAATGTACCTACCTATATAGTTTAAGTTTAAAAAATTTGGCTCTCAAAAGAAATTTCAATCATTGTACTGTTGATATTTGGCTCTGTTGAGTAATGAGTTTGCCGACCACTGGTCTAGGAGGCCCAGTTAGTCTAAGCCAGCGGTTCTCAACCTGTGGGTCGTGAACAATGAAAATACATCCTGCATATCAGATATTTACATTATGATTCATAACAGTAGAAAAATTACAGTTATGAAGTAGCATCGAAAATAATTTCATGGTTGGGGGTCACCACAACATGAGGAACTGTATTAAAGGGTCATGGCATTAACCCTTAGCATTTATCTTACTCTCCTAGACAATTGTAGTGGTAAATAGGACCTTGTTTTTGCCACCAAAGCTTCTATGGCCCATCTCAGTTAGCTATGGCCACAGAACCAAGTTTATCTAAGCAAGGCTTCATGGGGCAAGTGTTTTTAGTAAAAAGATATGAATTCTTCCTGAAACTAATTGTTTATTTGTTAGTAAAGACTATCTCTGTATAGGTTATGTAATGTTAATTATATTCAGCATCTAATTAGGGGATATTTCTAATTGATTTTCCTATTTCCCGACTTCCCAGTCTTGTTTTCCCAGTCTCATTGGCCAAATTGTATGAAGTTTTGCCTTTTTTTCCTAGAGTCCTTTGTTTGTCTACCTTAACTTTTCCTGATTTTTTGAACGTTCTTCTCTCCTTTTCTTGGTGTTTCTTTCATTGTGTTATTTTTTCCACTTCGTCCAGCTCTGGTGTTCTCCATTTTTATGTAGACAGAATCTAAGGCAGGTAGAATTGCAGGAGTTTAAGGAAGCCTAGCAATTAATTAATCAAAACACCCTTCAGTACTGCAACTTCTGATTAACACACTGACCAAGTGGTGGATCTTCCTTCCAATCTCCCCCTAAGTCAGATTAGTGACCTCAGCAGAGTTTCTTATCTGTGAGAGGACTTGAAATGAGCAATACCCAAGTGGGATAGGAGGTGGCCTTTCCCCCCCTTCATTTTAGCCGTGGAGGGAATGTACACAGATGAACACTTCAGCACATAAATGGTCAACTCTAGACAGACAAACAGGGTATTCACTTGGGGAATATATCAAGTTAGCTGTTTCAATAACAAAATTGAAGAGGCTGAGGGTGAAGTGACCTCTGTGTTATATACATAGCTCCCATGCTTGCAGGAAATAATGAGTTCACAAATACAGTCAGGTTTCTTCTACAGCAAGGTACTGATGTCTTTTCTCAAGAGAACTGTGGGTAGATGGCAGAAGGATAAGTATTTGTTAGTGGTTTTAATTTATAAGTGATTGTTTTAAAATGCTAGTAATCAATAAATTAAGGTATAATCATTTCACTGTTACTTTTTTTTCTGAATTAAAGAGTCACATTTATTGCAATCTGGGATTAGGAGGGAGCCATGCACTCTAAATCTCAAAGTCTCACTGTTACTTTTTTTAAAAAATATATTTTATTAATTTTTTACAGAGAGGAAGTGAGAGGGCTAGAGAGTTAGAAACATCGATGAGAGAGAATCATTGATCAGCTGCCTCTTGGACACCCCCATTGGGGATGTGCCCGCAGCCAAGGTACATGCCCTTTACCAGACATGAACCTGGGACCCTTGAGTCCGCAGGCCAATGGTCTATCCACTGAGGAAACCAGTCAGGGCCTCACAATTACTTTTTATGTAACAACTGAGAATTCATAGTTGGCTTCTGGCAGTTTGGGGATGCCAGTCAGTTAGTCTAGGTCAGTGGTCGGCAAACTGCGGCTCGCGAGCCACATGTGGCTCTTTGGCCCCTTGAGTGTGGCTCCTCCTAAGCCTTAGGAGCACCCTAATTAAGTTAATCACAATGTACCTACCTATATAGTTTAAGTTTAAAAAATTTGGCTCTCAAAAGAAATTTCAGGCGTTGTACCATTGATATTTGGCTCTGTTGACTAATGAGTTTGCCGACCACTGGTCTAAGTCATCAGCTGGAAAAAAACCAGGGGCTCAGCTATTTCGAAGAAGCAATGGGCCAAATACTTTATCTCAGAACTTTTAAGATTTCTACCCATTTCATTCCAAGTAGGACCACTATGCATGAGGTTAAAAATCTCAGCTTTGATTTCTCTAACTAGTTATTTGGGGTCTTGAAGCGTTCACTGTAGCTTCGGGGGCTATCTCCTGAACAAAGGGCCTTGAAAGGACTGACTCCATCCTGTCCCTCACCCTCCATCTGAACCATAGGAACTCCATCCTGTTCCCATAACCTCCATTTTCTAAGAACTGCCATTTAAAAATTTCCACTAAACAGGGATGGTCTTTTGTTCTGTTAATTCCAGGAAGTAAGTAAACCAGATATCCTCCCTGATAGAAGTAACTCTGCTCTTTCTAGCTTCTGTAAGCACGCTTGTTCGAATAATGGGGAAAATAAGACATTTTTGGGGGAGGGGTTAGCAATCTGAATCTGTGCCAGGAACCTAATGCATATCCTTGTTAGCCTATAGTCTAGTCCAGCCTTGGGCAAACTTTGGCCCGCGGGCTTGAAATGAATAAAACTAAAAAAAAAAAAAAGGACCGTACCCTTTTATGTAATGATGTTTACTTTGAATTTATATTAGTTCACACAAACACTCCATCCATGCTTTTGTTCCGGCCCTCCGGTCCAGTGTAAGAACCCATTGTGGCCCTCGAGTCAAAAAGTTTGCCCACCCCTGCTCTAGTCACTGATCCCTCTTAATTATCTGGCCCTGCAAGACGCTCTGCCAGAGTGGGGGTCTGGTCTGTCCTTGGTTCCTCCCATGCCAGGTGTCTACTGTTTATCTGAGCTGTGCTCAAAGCTGAAAGCTTTCTGCAAGATATCTGCTAAGCACACTGCCCACATTCCAGCACATGTATTTGTTTGTTTGTTTGTTTGTTTGTTTGTTTTTGCCTTTATAGGCTACCCCTAACTAAGTTCATTCAGGGCCTCGAGAATTTGAGAGACCCAAGTCCTCCTATGGCCGCTGGCTTTTGAAATAAAGACTCCAAATTCAGCTCTCTGATTATGGCCTCTTCTGGTTAGCTCACTGAATTTCCAATATAACACTCCTATACCCTCCCTTGAATTTTTCAGAAGCATAAAAGATTCCCTAAGTCCAGATAGACAATTTTCTCTTACAAGTCAGATAGAGATGTAAAAAACAATATTCTAATTTTTATGTTGGTTCCATTGATTCTATTGCTACTGAGTTGCCATTGAAACCCATCACATAATCATGATTGATCTTAGCTCCCAGCTTGGCCTTGCTGATCCAGATTCCTGAGTCTTCATGTCAACTCACACTTGGACTTGGGGGGTCTCACCTTTTTTTTAGTTTAAATACATATACTTTGTATGCTTAGCCACTACTCCAATTCCCAGCACCCTATTCTGGCAGCTGGGCCTCCTAGCTCCTGCCACCCACAGCCTCCCTCACACACTGGAAAGCTTATGTGCAGCTCACTTCTCAGCCCAGGTCTCTGGGGATGAGTTATCTTTTGAGCTTCGTGGGGTTTTCTGCTTTGTTTTGTTTTTCTGCTAGCAGGTGTTACTTACAACAATCCTAAGCTGCCAAAGAGATTCAAATAATGACACAGGAAAAAATGAGAAGATCTTTCTCCTTTGTTACTATATCTATACCGAAGGTCACTTTATACCCTGTGGAGCATCTTTGTTTCCGTAGTGGAAGGCCCCTTGTCGCTTTCTCAGAGTAGTAAGCACCAGATTTCCTGAGGTTCCATAATTGAGGTTGGCCCCTCAGTGATCTCTTTGCCATAATAATGAAACTTCCCCAAGTGATTTGAATTTACCTCAGGTTTCAAAATATTTTAAATTATGCCTCACATGGAAGCCAGTCAACAGAAAGCTCTGAGTCAAAAGTAGGTTATTGGCCCTTAAAATTGCTAAGGGCCCATCCATGACCCCTAAATATCCATGGGTGGCCAGTAGGATTGCATCTTCCAAGCCAATTGGGGATGGACAGGGAGATTAAGCACCATTCTCATAAAGATTTGCTGGGTCACAGATTGAGTAGGTAGAGAAGGGGTAGTCTTAGTGCAGGCCAGGTCCTGACCTTTATCAATTTTCTGTGGTTGGTATGATTTGCTACAAAAAGAAGGGAGCATTGTGTTATCTGACTTCATGAGGTAATATATTTGTACATAAATTCAGTTACCAGTTATGTAGCTGATGAGATGCCCTGAAATACAGACCCCAATCTGAGTACAGGTAATAAACAGACTTAAAAAAATTTTCTGAAATCTGCAACATTTAGTAACCATGACAAGTTCACATTGGGTTTTATTTGGGATTCAAAATAGTTTCAACAAATAAATCATAACCAGCTTTTTTCTTTGCTTTACTGTTTTTCTGAGCATAACTTTTGCTGTATTATCTCAATTGATCCTCCTTAACCTTCTGAAATAAATAATAAGATTCTTATTTTGTAGTGGAGGACCTTGAGCCACACAAAGACTTATTGGTTATAGAATTAGGATGTGTGAGTTTAAGACATTTGTGATTATGTCTAGCTAACTCTAGTTAATTCACTGAACTATACTGCCCCCATATCATGACTGTTATACCTTATGTTTTTTCATTACATACTTCATAAAACAGTTGTATAATTTACACATTTAAAGTGTATGGAATAATTGAAGTTTTAACATTAGTGCTATATTGTATGAAATATTCTAAGAATTTTTTTGTATTTGGAGAATATTTTTATGTTAATATTAAGAAAGTAATAGTACTTATCACCATTTTTTTCTGCACAGCAAGCAACAACCAACTTCTAAACCTAAAGAAAAAAAGGAACCCACAAAATCTGAAAGTTTCTCTCCAGGTAAGATTTCTGATAATGACTTCGTCTTGGTGCTCCTACCATAGATGAAGTAAGAGTAGGGAAGTTTTAATAACGAAAGTGCAGGGAAAAAATACCAATGTGTATGTTGCAAGTATAGTTTTTCTTTATCTCTTTCTTAATGGAATAGTAATCAGTATTATTAACAAAGTTACATGTAGGTAATTTAAAATCTGGGCAACATGGTTTGCAAAGACGTTCATTTATTTAGTTCTGACCCCTAAAATCCCACATTATATCTTTGTGTTCAAAAGAAAAAAGATGTTAAGATGCTGTATGTTTCCTCTATATTCACATTATCCCAAACTGCACTTGTTCTGAAAAGGAATCTTTAGTTTTAACTGTGAATGGATTATATTTAGTAAATGAATATTTGTTATTGCATAGTGATTTGTGCACCAAAAAAAAGAAAGTCACTATAACGAGGAACTCAACAATGCTTTCCTGGTAGCACAAACAGATGGCCAACAATAAGAGCTACAACACTTAGCTTGTGTGTAGGATTCCTTATGACATTGTTTTGCAAAGACATCTACCCATAGTTCTGAACTCAAAAAGGCAATGCTTGTTGAGAATTTTCATATTATACCAACAAGGTCTCACTATTTTCAACTTTATTCCTCAGAAGTCAAAACAGAATGGTATAGGTTGACTTCATTAATTTAGTAATTATCAGGATACTGGAATTTCTTTAGAGCAATATGTTCTGTGTCCTGTATTCAGAGAAAAAGATAATAAATATTTGAACAGCCCATCCTGGGACTCAACCAATTATAATAAATGTAAAAATATTTCCCAGTAAAAAAATGCCAGATGTGTTACCTATTTCATTGTATAGTCTGAACTGTCTGATGACACGTTGCACTTGGTAGACCATCATCAGAGGGTTTGTGTAGTTTGGCTTTGCAAGTTATAGGAAATTAACGAAACAGCATTTTGACCTTGAAGTTACTCATAGTCTGAGAGAAGTGTTACTGGTTTATTTCTCTGCTTTTCTAAACTAAATTTTCAAAGAAAATGTCAAAATTCAGTTATTCATTTTTCAGCTGAATGGCCTGCCATTTAACTTTCAGGTGTCTTTCAGGTACTAAGTGTTATTCTGATGTCGCCAAATTGGAACATTTCAAAAACAGTCATTGCCCTTTAAGATCATGTGAACTTCATTTTAATTTCCATGATTTGCTATACTTTATTTAGTGCTTACTAGGTACCAGATTTCATTAGGGTTTTACAATTTTCCTTGTTTATTCATTTTATTGGAGTTTAGTATGCACCAGCCCCTTTAAGTCTATGATGAGAATTCAAGTTTTTAAAATGTAGGTTAAGCTTTGGCTGGGTTTCTCAGTTGCTTAAAGCATTGTCCCTGATATGTCAAGGTTGTGGATTTGATGCCTGGACAAATACCAGACTGAGCCAATGAATGCATAAATAAGTATAACTACAAACCAGGGTTTCTATCTGTCTCTCTATCTTTAATCAATTTTTAAACAGTTCAAAAAAATGTGGATGGGTTTTAGAGTAAGCATGCAGACCACAAAGAAGTTTTCCAGGTAAAGGGGCAGGAGGGGTGATGTTTGAATGGAGATATTTCTATTATGATTATACCGTTCGCAGCAGAAAGGGCAGTGCAAGGGCTAAGATGCACAAGTGAATGTTGCGGGAATTATGAGCAGTACAGTTTCATTGGTGCGACCTGTGTGCTATGGGAATGGTTGGTAATGGGTGAGTGCCTAACTAAGGCAGGCTTAGGAAAGTTTTTACTACCACAGAGTGGTCTAGAGCTTACCCTCCAGGCCATTGGAATTTTCTCAGATAGGATGCTTTTAGCTTCGGGATTAGGTGGCCTAATTAACAGAGGTGGAAACAGTAGAAACCAGGAATGTTTTGGTGACTCAGTGATGTCATCAGGATCGCAGTTATTGTCCTTTGTGCAGCTGTGAAGTTGTCAGCTTTTATGTCTGCTTTCCTGCTCAGTAATTAACTCTGGCTCCAAAGCCTCCTATTCTCACATGTCAGTATGTGAAGGCCAAAGGGACTGCTTTTCCGTAAACATTTCTTTTTCCTTCTACAACATTTTGTTAAAGTAGAGTTGGCACTCATTGTATTACTTTAAGGTGAACAACCACAGTGGTTTGACATTTATGTTCCTTATGATGTGTTCACAACGATATGTCTAGTACTCCTCTATCACTGAGCAAAGTTATTATGATGTTGGCCCATTTCCTGTGCTGCACAGCACACTACACCCCTCTGGCTTACGGAATTTATACCTGGAATTTTGCACTTTATGTTCTTTTATTTCACCCATCACCTCTGCTTACTACGCTTTGGCAACAACCAGTTTGTTCTCAGTAGCTATGGAGTCTGTTTCTGTTTTGTTGTTTTGTATTGCACCTGTAAGTGAGAACCTATGGTATTTGTTTTCTTTGTCATATTTCACTTCCTAAGACCCTCCTAGTCCATCCATGTTGCCATAAAAGGCAAGAGTTCATTGTGGTTTTTTAATGTCTGAGTAGTCTTTCATTTCTTTACTTACCTATTGAAGGGCACCTATGTTGCTTCCATATCTTGGCTATTGTAAATAATGCTGTAGTGAACATAAGGGTACAAATTAGTTTTAAAATTCTTGTTCATGTTTCTGTTGAATAAATACCCAAGAATAGATGGCTGTTGTATTTTTATTTTATTGAGGAATGTCCACTGCTTTCCACAGTGACTGTGCCAATTTACAATCACATGAGCAGTGCTCAAATCTTTCTATTTTCTCCACATCCTCGCCAGCACTTGTTTATTTATACTTTGATGACAGCCATTCTGAGAGGAGTGAGGATGTGCTTCCTTATGACTTTTTTTTGCATTCCCAGATTGGTAATGCTGAGCTATGTGTTTCCTTAATTTTTTTTTAAAAAAAATATGCTTTTATTGACTTTAGAGGGAGAGGAAGGAAAAGGGAAAGATTGAAACATCAGTGAGGGAAAACCATCACATCTCTGGGCTGCCTCCTGAACACCCCCTCCTGGGGATCAAACCTGCCAACCTGGCATCTGCCCTGCCCTGGAATATCACCAGCGACCTCTTGGTGAATGGAACAAAGGACTCAATCTACTGAACCACACTGGCTGGGCCTATGTCTTTGTTTTAAATAGGAAGGAACTGAGAGGCTTGCACTTGACTTCCCTAACTTTTTATAGGCTTGGGTTAATCCCATGCTCATTCCTAAACCAGTTAGTGGTAAACTAGTGAGTAGGATGAGGATATTTTAATCACTTCTCTTTTTGGAACTGATACACAATGAAGACAGCAGCTTACCTGTGTACCAGGACAGTAAATGTCCCAATAGAATTGTGGTTCTCCAGCAAAAAAAAAGACTAAAGTTGAGAGCCAGAAATATTTACTGCAGGGATTCATTGGAGTTTTGAGCAGAAGACGAACAAGATTACATTTGATGAGGGCCCTCTGATTGTGGTGTGAAGCAGGGATCACCAACCTTTCTCTGCAAAGGGCCTGATTTTAGTCCATGTGGTCTGTGATATGTACTCAAGTCTGCCATTGTAGTATGAGAGCAGTCCTAGGGAATCTGTAAGCGAGTAGGCATGGCTGTCTTCCAGTGAGACTATTCGCAAGACAGCTTGCATTGGCCTGTGGGCCCTAGTTTGCTGACTCCTCCTGTAGAGAACAGATGGAAGGAAACTGCATAAAGGGCCTGGAAGACAAAGGAACATTTTGCCTCCTTGGATGAGCATCAGTCCAATTAGAAAGTTTTATGCTTTCATGGTCAAATGAGATAGGAAGCTAAATTTATTCCATTTGAAAGGTTGTTTTTTAGGCCTATGTCTTTCTCAGTTCTTTTGCTTAAACAAATCTCATTCATTTAAACAATAATATTTGATGGTATGCTCCCACACCCCAATAGAGCCATCTTTTAAGAGCTCATGTTTGACTAGGGCAGTTGACAGTATGTAGCAAAGTAAAGCAGAGACAGTAGAGAGGTCTAGTTCATATGACTGTGGTGATGATTACATGTAAAGAACTGGTGGAGAGACAGAAATCTAAGGTGATTCATAGGTTTCCAGGTAGTGCACTAGCATTTAGATTGGGCATAAAGAACAGGAAGACCATGCTATGGCACTCACAGGCGCCAGGCCAGCCAAAGCGGGCGCGATGTGATTGGTGGGGTGGCTCGTCACTGCCCCACAATCACCTTGAGGAGGAAGGCCCAGACCACCAGCCATTGGGATAATGAAACAGGCGGCTCCATGATCTCCCCAAAGAGGGACGCCCAGGCCACTGTCTTCAGGGTGATCAATGGGGGGGGGGTGGTGGCTCTGCCAAACCAGGGAATTGGGGGGGGGGGTTTGCTGCGGAAGTGGGCAGCACCAGGCCAAGGTGGGTGTGGGGATGGGAGGCACATGGCATTGAGGCACCCCCGGCCATGAGGCAGCCAGGGCTTCCAGGGCCCTGGCCCCTGGGGCTGGAGAGGCCCAGCAACCAGGGCTGTGAAGGCCTAACCTGCCGGGGTCCAACCCCAGCGGGTCCAGGGGTCCCCAAAGGTGTGGACGGAGTCGGCGAAGAAGGAATGACACAGAGGCAGTGTTCAGGTGATCATCATAGCCGGGTTCTCTTGTCAGGATCTCCAGCCAGGATCTCCAGCCAAGTTCTGGGCTGGATCTCCAGAGAGGTTCTGCTTCGGATCTCCAGCGAGGTTCTGTAGCCATGTTCCCTCGCTAGGTTCTCCAGCCAGGTTCTGTCCAGGCTCTCCAGTCAGGTTCAGTGTCCAGGTTCCAGTCAGGTTCTCCTGCCAATCTCTGTAGTCAGGTTCAGTCCAGGATCCCTTGCCATGTTCTCCCGCTAGGCTCTGTCTCTAGGCTCCGAGGCCAGTTCCTGTCCAGGATCCTCCGGCATGCTCTCTCCAGCGAAGTTCTTCTGTCTCTAGGCTCCCTGTAGGTTCTGTCTTCTGAATTCTGTCTCATGAGTTCTGTGTTCTGAGTTCTGAGTGTTTCTGTCTTGTTACAACTGTATTTATACCAGTTGATTTAATCCTATCAATCTCTATTACAAAGGTTAGGGCGTTTCTTATCTCCATTCCAGGGAGAAAAGATTATGTAGTTTAAGCATGATTGTTCGTAGTTAAAGGGATTAATTACCCGCCTGGCACTTAGTTGAGGGGTTTTATTCCCTCCCTAACTTCAGGGGAAAATCCCTACCTGGGGAAAACAATCTTTCTCAGAGACCTTGGTTAAAACACATAGTGCCAAGAAGGTGAGCAAACATATTAAGAATAGTATGCCATATATGCCAGGTCCCTTGAAACAGCAAGCATGGACCGGCTCCCGGCAAATTCCCCCTTTTTTATTTTTTAAAAGCAGGCATTAAAAAGAAAAACCTGAAATGCTCTCTTATATCCATTTTAAGAGTAGGATTGGCGCTTTCTGCTATTACCTGAGTCCTGATCTATCACCCCAGGGAGAACTTGCCAATCCTGCACTTTCCCGGGGTGGAAAGGCTGCAGTGGGGTTAAGGATAAGGCTCCTTGGGCCTACCTTCTCCCATGCCATTACATTTACCTTTCCTTCCTCAGAAAAGCATGGACATACTTCTTGTATAAAACGTTCTGTCTGACTGGGAGTAACCTTAATTCCTCTGCTAGCAAGCACATATGTTAAAAGATCAATACAGAGTCTTTTTTCTTTAGACTCAGTATGGCACATCTTCTTAATCTAAAGATCAATACAGAGTCTTCTTTCTTTGGACTCAGTATGGCACATCTTCTCAATCTAAGTTCTGTACTATCCACCTTCTTACCCTACTTATCCTCTGTAGGGGGGTTTGCAGCACCCTGGTGGAGTCCTATCCGTCCTGAGTGTGGAGGTTCTCAATGGGGGGGCTTACCTAAGGGAATCCTGTTCCAGGGGTTCCCAAAGGTGTGGACGGAGTCGGCAAAGTCTATCCACCCTCTTCCTACGGTGGAGTCCTATCCGTCCCGAGTGTGGTGGTTCTCAATGGGGTGGGGGCTTACCTAGGGGAATCCTTTTCCAGGGGTTCCCAAAGGTGTGGACGGAGTCGGCGAAGACTATCCACCCTCTTCCTACGGTGGAGTCCGATCCGTCCCGAGTGCGGGGCGCTTACCTAGGGGTCCCTGTTCGGGCGCCAGATGCCGGGGTCCAACCCCAGCGGGTCCAGGGGTCCCCAAAGGTGTGGACGGAGTCGGCGAAGAAGGAATGACACAGAGGCAGTGTTCAGGTGATCATCATAGCCGGGTTCTCTTGTCAGGATCTCCAGCCAGGATCTCCAGCCAAGTTCTGGGCTGGATCTCCAGAGAGGTTCTGCTTCGGATCTCCAGCGAGGTTCTGTAGCCATGTTCCCTCGCTAGGTTCTCCAGCCAGGTTCTGTCCAGGCTCTCCAGTCAGGTTCAGTGTCCAGGTTCCAGTCAGGTTCTCCTGCCAATCTCTGTAGTCAGGTTCAGTCCAGGATCCCTTGCCATGTTCTCCCGCTAGGCTCTGTCTCTAGGCTCCGAGGCCAGTTCCTGTCCAGGATCCTCCGGCATGCTCTCTCCAGCGAAGTTCTTCTGTCTCTAGGCTCCCTGTAGGTTCTGTCTTCTGAATTCTGTCTCATGAGTTCTGTGTTCTGAGTTCTGAGTGTTTCTGTCTTGTTACAACTGTATTTATACCAGTTGATTTAATCCTATCAATCTCTATTACAAAGGTTAGGGCGTTTCTTATCTCCATTCCAGGGAGAAAAGATTATGTAGTTTAAGCATGATTGTTCGTAGTTAAAGGGATTAATTACCCGCCTGGCACTTAGTTGAGGGGTTTTATTCCCTCCCTAACTTCAGGGGAAAATCCCTACCTGGGGAAAACAATCTTTCTCAGAGACCTTGGTTAAAACACATAGTGCCAAGAAGGTGAGCAAACATATTAAGAATAGTATGCCATATATGCCAGGTCCCTTGAAACAGCAAGCATGGACCGGCTCCCGGCACTAACCTTGCATAAATTTTGTGCATCGGGCCTCTAGTTTATGATAATTACTGTTCTCTTGCAGTTACTCATTACTTGATTGATTCACAACTGTTGTACAAAGGAATTAAACCTTGTTTAGTTGGAGAATATGGTCAGTGTGATGCCTTCATTTTCCTTATAGAAACTTTTATACTATAGTACATGTTGTCAATCAGTAGGATTCTGCATTTTCTACTGTGACTAAATAGGAATGTTGCTTATTTCACATTATTTTCTGACATCAATGTTTGATTTATCCCTTTTATGTCTTTATTCCAATAGTTCAGAAAATTCAAAATGGAGCATGGACCGAAACAAAATCAATGATAGGTATTCGGCGAAATCAGCTTCTGTTTTGTAATCATGTATAACATATCAATCCGAAGAATATTTTCACATAATGCAATTTGGTTAGAGGTTCCTCAATCCACGCTGAGGTTTGCTCATTCACTAGAAAACGTTACAGGACCCAGTATATAGTAGCTGTGCTCATACCTGAGATTTTGATAGTGAAAACCCACAATAAAGTCAGCCAAGAGAAGAGGTGTGTGTGACAAAGGGTGGAGGACACCAGGCACAAGCTTCCAAGAGTCCTCTTCCTGTGGAGTTACCTCGATGTGCTTAGTCATTCCAGTGTGTAATCATGACAACACACGTGAAACATGTCATCTACCCATCTTGTTAGACTCAATGAGAGGTTTTTAAGGCATCTTCCCCATAGCATGTACCAAAAATTTAGATTTCCAGAAGGAAAGCAAGTGTGCAGTATGAACTCCATTGGTTGTAAAAGGTATTTAGACACAAGGGGCCACTCTTCTCAGTTAGGGAAAGGTGGAAAGCCTCCCCAGATTCAGGTTTTCAGACATCAACTGAAGGGTACCCATTTAAGCAGGACTTTCTAAGGATAGCAGTCTTAGGCCTGCTGTGTGAAATGTCTCTGCAACACAGGTATAGCCCTGACTGACTATTTGGCCTTGATCTAAACATTATAAGAGCAAGTAGTAGTTAACATAACACGGTACTGGTTTCAGTTGCATCATCCATAATTGCTTTCTATGAGGGTTACTTTTGTGATGCTTGGTGAGTATCTCACAGATATATATGTGCATAAAATTACTAGGGCAATATTAGGCAATTATAAGCTCTCCTTTTTATCCAGTTAATCCTTCCAGATAATTCTTAGATAAACTAAGCAGAATGATTTCTGATTTGAGAATAAAAAGTGTCTTTTAATTATATGGATGATTCAGTTTTGATTTATATTGTACTAAATCCCTGTTTATAAATACAACGCAAGATATTCATTCATATTTATCAGCTATTTTCTTGCACTGGTATACATTTAAAAGTATTGGCGTTATTTATGTCTTTTCACATCTTTCACTCAATTGCAGGGATAATACCCACTTTCTGATACTGGGGTTTTATCTTAAACTCCAAGATTACTATCTTGAAAATTGCATTAATATGTTGATATGTGTAAAGAGCAGATGCAGGGAGTACATTATTTTGAACAAAAGTTAATAAGCCATATTTTTAGAGCAGTTTTAGGTGCACAGTAAAATTGAGCAGAAGGTATAAAGTGCTCATAAACCACACCATTGCAAACATACACAGCCTTATTCATTTTTGTTAATTTATTTTGATTAATTTATGAGAGAAAGGGATGAAGCGGCATAGATAGAAACATCAATTTTGAGATAGAATTATTGATAGGCTGCCTCTTCACACACCACACCGGGTATTGAACCCACAACCCAGGCATGTGACTCTATTGGGAATCGAGCCTTAACCTCCTGGTTCCTAGGTCAATGCTCAATGACTGAGCCACGCGGGCCTGGTGGCTTGCTCATTTTTGACCTCCTGCAACAGTGAAGTATATTTATTACAATGGAGGAATGTGCACTGACTCATCATTATCAACTAAAGTCCTTAAATTCCAGTAAGGTTCACTCTTGGTATTGTGAATGCTATACATTGTGACAAATGCATGAAAGCACATACCCACCCTTAGAATGTAGAATCATATCAGCCTAGTGGCCCTGCACACAAATCTGTGCGTGAGTAGCTCGCTTCTGCGTGCCTCAGCTGGACACCCTGCCCACAAATGCTGGTAGCTCTCTGCTGCGTGTAATTGCTGCCCCACACTCCTGTAGCTCTCTGCTTGTTGCCCCAATCTCCTGGCGCACTCCGCCACTTGTATATTGGTTGTGACGTTTTGGTATCCTGGCTAATTTGCATATTCCTCTATTATTATATTAGATAGTACGCTTCACTATCACAAAAATCTTCCGTACTCTGCTTATTCATCCTGCACTTTTCCCTAACCTCTGGAAACTACTGATCTTTTTTACTGTCTCCCTAGATTTGCCTTTTCCTGAATGTTGTGTAGTTGGAATCACACAGTGGGTATTTTTTGAATATTTAAAAAATGAATTCCAAGGTAATTGGATGTAGTTGCCCAAGAGGTTCTGTGGCCTTCGTTGTTGTTTTTCATTAACATAGGATCTGTTGACATATGCCATATAAGCTGAAAGAGAATGATTTCTATTTGCATGTTAAATCTACTGGGAAGGGTTAAGAAAGATGACCTCACACACGATTGCAGAGCACTAACAATTGGACCGCCCTGCTCTACGAGATGGGTCCAGAGAGATCTCCCAATTGAAGGAGACAGCCTCAAGTAGTTCAACTTTATACACCGGGAATCACAAAGTCATTTCTACCTACATTCCAATTGGAAATGGAGCCAGAGAGAACTTGTTTACCATATTTTACAGTGCTGCAATGTGTAGTTCCTCGCGACAAAGTTTCCTTATGATAGGAGTGTTTCATCCTGGACGAGCTAGTCTGCACCTACTAGTAAGAGCTGGAGAATTTGTATTGTGTTAGGGAAAAATAAGTATACTCTCCTCTAACTGCTCCTCATGGAAGAAGCCAGAAAACTTAAGCTATTTAAGTTTGACATGGTTAGTCTATAGTTCTGTTCCCACTAACAATAATATTTTCTGTCAGACTGATGGGGTTTGGTTAGGATTACTGTTCCTTGAATATAGCAGTGCTCAAGAAAGTATCAATTTTTTTTAGATTTTTTTCTTTCTTTTTCTTTTTATTATTAGTTAAGGTATTACAAATGTGTCCTCATTTCCCCCCCCATGAACCCCCATCCTCCCCCCCACCGCCCCTCACACGCATGCTCCCATCCCCCTGTTGTCCATGTCCATTGGTTTGGCTTATATACATGTATACAAGTCCTTCCTTGATCTCTTCCCCTTACCCCCGCCCTCCCCTACGTTCCTTCTGGGGATTGATAGCCTGATCGCTATTTCTCAGTCTTTGGGTCTGTCCCTTTTCATCAGTGAGAGTATCAAATTTTGATAGATCCAATTTTCTTTTCCTTTTTTAGTTGTCTATGTTTAAAAAGAGAAAGTAAATGTTCTTAATGCATTAGTGGCCTACAATAATATTTACTCTAGTATAGTCTTCAGGTGCTGTCCCAAAGTTACACTTTTTAGCAATGCATTAATTCAGTACTGTTAAAGTCCTGTATTCTTATTGTTTTAAAATGTATTTTACTTTTTTTTTTTTAAATAGTGAGTGATGTCTCTAAAGAAGACTCTTTAAGCAGGTAGGATTTTATGGATTTTTCAAAATTATATGCTCACTAAGAAAATGCAGAGAAAAGAAAGTAACATTTCTAGAGGGTTCTACTGTGGGCTATACCCTATACCAGTGGTTGGCAAACCACGGCTCACAAGGCACATGCGGCTCTTTGGCCCCTTTAGTGTGGCTCTTCCACAAAGTACCATGTGCAGGCACACAGGTACAGTGCAATGGAAAATTGGTGGCCCACGGGCAGAAGTCGGTTTTCGCCTGGGCGATTTGATTTTGAAGAAGGGGCGTTAGAAGAAGTGGGGGGTGTCCATCAGTTGGGCGAAGGGAGACAGGGCGCAGGCGGGCCACAGGATACGGCGCGGGGGAGGTGCTTGTGATTCATGCACAAGTTGAGTGTGCCAGTCAGCCAGCAGTCTCATTGTGCAGTGGTTTGTGCTAGTCGCATCCGCAAATCACGCGCGGATGAGAAATGATAGAGGAAACAAGTATACAAGGGGAGTGTGGTTAGGATAGTTGGAAGGGGTAGACCTCATCGAATGTACCTCAATCAGATTGAGGATGTTTTTAGCAAAGGCCAGCTTAGGAGTACCCTAATTAAGTTAATCACAATGTACCTACCTATATAGTTTAAGTTTAAAAAATTTGGCTCTCAAAAGAAATTTCAATCGTTGAACTGTTGATATTTGGCTCTGTTGACTAATGAGTTTGCCGACCACTGGTCTAGGAGGCCCAGTTAGTCTAAGCCAGCGGTTCTCAACGTGTGGGTCATGAGCAATGAAAATACATCCTGCATATCAGATATTTACATTATGATTCATAACAGTAGCAAAATTACAGTTATGAAGTAGCAACGAAAATAATTTTATGGTTGGGGATCACCACAACATGAGGAACTGTATTAAAGTGTCATGGCATTAACTTAAGCATTTATCTTACTCTCCTAGACAATTGTAGTGGTAAATAGGACCTTGTTTTTGCCACCAAAGCTTCTATGGCCCATCTCAGTTAGCTATGGCCACAGAACCAAGTTTACCTAAGCAAGGCCTCATGGGGCAAGTGTTTTTAATAAAATGATATGAATTCTTCCTGAAACTAATTGTTTAAATGTTAGTAAAGAATATCTCTGTATAGGTTACGTTATGTTAGTTATATTCAGCATCTAAGTAGGGGATATTTCTAATTGATTTCCCTATTTACCTACTTGCCAGTCTCATTTTCCCAGTCTCATTTGCCAAATTGCATGAAGTTTTGCCTTTTTTCCTAGAGTCCTTTGTTTGTCTACCTTAACTTTTCCTGATTTTTTGAACGTTCTTCTCTCCTTTTCTTGGTGTTTCTTTCGTTGTGTTATTTTTTTCCACTTCGTCCAGCTCTGGTGTTATCCATTTTTCTGTAGACAGAATCTAAGGCTGGTAGAATTGCAGGAGTTTAAGGAAGCCTAGCAATTAATTAATCAAAACACCCTTTAGTACTGCAACCTCTGATTAACACACTGGCCAAGTGGTGGATCTTCCTTCCAATCTTCCCCTAAGTCAGATTAGTGACCTCAGCAGAGTTTCTTATCTGTGAGAGGACTTGAAATGAGCAATACCCAAGTGGGATAGGAGGTGGCCTTTTCTCCCTTCATTTTAGCCGTGGAGGGAATGTACACAGATGAACACTTCAGCACGTAAATGGTCAACTCTAGACAGACAAACAGGGTATTCACTTGGGGAATATATCAAGTTAGCTGTTTCAATAACATAATTGAAGAGGCTGAGGGTGAAGTGGCCTCTGTGTTATATACATAGCTCCCATGTTTGCAGGAAATAATGAGTTCACAAATACAGTCAGGTTTCTTCTACAGCAAGATACTGATGTCTTTTCTCAAGAGAACTGTGGGTAGATGGCAGAAGGATGAGTATTTGCTAGTGGTTTTAATTTATACGTGTTTGTTTTAAAATGCTAGTAATCAATCAATTAAGGTATAATCATTTCACTGTTACTTTTTTTTTTCCAAATTAAAGAGTCACATTTATTGCAATCTGGGACTATGAGAGAGCCATGCACTCCAAATCTCGAAGTCTCACTGTTACTTTTTAAAAAAAAATATTTTATTGATTTTTTACAGAGAGGAAGAAAGAGGGCTAAAGAGTTAGAAACATCAATGACAGGGAAACATTGATCAGCTGCCTCTTGTACACCCCCCATTGGGGATGTGCCCGTAGCCAAGGTACATGCCCTTGATCACACTCGAACCTGGGACCCTTGAGTCCATAGGCCAATGCTCTATCCACTGAGCCAAACAGGTCAGGACCTCACTATTACTTTTTATGTAACAGGTGAGAATTATAGTTTGCTTCTGTCAGTTTGGGGATGTCAGTCAGTTAGTCTAGGTCAGTGGTCGGCAAACTGCGGTTCGTGAGCCACAATGCGGCTCTTTGGCCCCTTGAGTGTGGCTCCTCCTAAGCCTTAGGAGTACCCTAATTAAGTTAATCACAATGTACCTACCTATATAGTTTAAGTTTAAAAATTTGGCTCTCAAAAGAAATTTCAATCGTTGTACCGTTGATATTTGGCTCTGTTGACTAATGAGTTTGCCGACCACTGGTCTAAGTCATCAGCCAGAAAACAAACAGAGGCTCAGCTATTTCGAAGAAGCCATGGGCCAAGTTCTTTATCTCAGCACTTTTAAGATTTCTACCCATTTCATTCCAAGTAGGACCACTATGCATGAGGTTAAAAATCTCAGCTCTGATTTCTCTAACTAGTTATTTGGGGTCTTGAAGCGGTCACTGTAGCTTCGGGGGCTATCTCCTGAACAAAGGGCCTTGAAAGGACTGACTCCATCCTGTCCCTCACCCTCCATCTAAACCATAGGAACTCGATCTTGTTCCCATAACCTCCATTTTCTAAGAACTACCATTTAAAAATTTCCACTAAACACAGATGGTCCTTTGTTCTGTTAATTCCAGGAAGTAACTAAACCAGATATCCACCGTGATAGAAGTAGCTCTGTTATTTCTAGCTTCTCTAAGCCTGCTTGCTCAAATAATGGGGAAAATAAGACATTATGGGGGAGGGGTTAGCAATCTGAATCTGTGCCAGTAACCTAATGCATATCCTTGTTAGCCTATAGTCTAGTCACTGCCTCCTCTTAATTATCTGGTCCTGCAAGCCACTCAGCCAGCGTGGGGGTCTGGTCCATCCTTGGTTCCTCCCATGCCAGATGTCTTCTGGTTATCTGAGCTGTGCTCAAGGCTGAAAGCTTCCTGCAAGATATATGCTAAGGACACTGCCCGCATTCCAGCACATGTTTTGTTTTTTTGTTTGGGTTTTTTTTCGTTGGGTTTTTTTATTTTATTGTTTTTTGGTGTTTTTTTTTTTGCCTTTATAAGCAAACCCCTAACTAAGGTAATTCAGGGCCGCGAGAATTTGAGAGACCCAAGTCCTCCTATGGCTGCTGCCTTTTGAAATAAAGACTCCAAATTCGGCTCTCTGATTATGGGCTCTTCTGGTTAGCTCACTGAATTTCCAATATAACCCTCCTATACCCTCCCTTGAATTTTTCAGGAACATAAAGGATTCCCTAAGTCCAGGTAGACAATTTTCTCTTACCAGTCCGATGGAGACGTAAAAAGCTACATTATAATTTTTATATTGGTTCCATTGATTGTATTGCTACTGAGTTGCCATTGAAACCCATCACATAATCATGATTGATCTTAGCTCCCAGCTTGGCCTTGCTGATCCAGATTCCTGAGTCTTCATGTCAACTCACACTTGGACTTGGGGGTCACACCTTTTTTTAGTTTAAATACATATACTTTGTATGCTTAGCCACTACTCCAATTCCCAGCACCCTATTCTGGCAGCTGGGCCTCCTAGCTCCTGCCACCCACAGCCTCCCTCACACACTGGAAAGCTTATGTGCAGCTCACTTCTCAGCCCACATCTCTGGGGATGAGTTATCCTTTGAGCTTCGTGGGGTTTTCTGTTTTGTTTTGTTTTTCTGCTAGCAGTTGTTACTTACAACAATACTAAGCTGCCAAGGAGATTACACAGGAAAAAATGAGAAGATCTTTCTCCTTTGTTACTATATCTATACCGAAGGTCACTTTATACCCTGTGGAGCATCTTTGTTTCGGTAGTGGAAGGCCCCTTGTCGCTTTCTCAGAGTAGTAAGCACCAGATTTCCTGAGGTTCCATAATTGAGGTTGGCCCCTCTGTGATCTCTTTGCCATAATAATGAAACTTCCCCAAGTGATTTGAATTTACCTCTGGTTTCAATATATTTTAAATTATGCCTCACATGGAAGCCAGTCAACAGAAAGCTCTGAATCAAAAGTAGTTTATTGGCCCTTAAAATTGCTAAGGGCCCATCCATGACCCATAAATATCCATGGGTGGCCAGTAGGATTGCATCTTCCAAGCCAATTGGGGATGGACAGGGAGATTAAGCATCGTTCTCATAAAGATTTGCTGGGTCACAGATTGAGTAGGTAGAGAAGGGGTAGTCTTAGTGCAGGCCAGGTCCTGACCTTTATCCGTTTTCTGTAGTTGGTATGATTTGCTACAAAAAGAAGGGAGCATTGTGTTATCTGACTTCATGAGGTAATATATTTGTACATAAATTCAGTTACCAGTTATGTAGCAGATGAGATGCCCTGAAATACAGACCCCAATCTGAGTACAGGTAATAAACAGACTTAATAACATTTTCTGAAATCTGCAACATTTAGTAACCATGACAAGTTCACATTGGGTGTTATTTGGGATTCAAAATAGTTTCAACAAATAAATCATAACCAGCTCTTTTCTTTGCTTTATTGTTTTTCTGAGCATAACTTTTGCTGTATTATCTCAATTGATGCTCCTTAACCTTCTGAAATAAATAATAAGATTCTTATTTTGTAGTGGAGGACCTTGAGCCACACAAAGACCTATTGGTTATAGAATTAGGATGTGTGAGTTTAAGACATTTGTGATTATGTCTAGCTAACTCTAGTTAATTCACTGAACTATACTGCCCTCATATCATGACTGTTATACCTTATGTTTTTTCATTACACACTTCATAAAACAGTTGTATAACTTACACACTTAAAGTGTATAGAATAATTGAAGTTTTAACATTAGTGCTGATATTATCTGAAATATTTTAAGAATTTACTATATTTGGAGAATATTTTTATGTTAATATTAAGAAAGTAATATTACTTATCACCATTTTTTTCTGCACAGCAAGCAACAACTAACTTCTAAACCTAAAGAAAAAAAGGAACCCACAAAATCTGAAAGTTTCTCTCCAGGTAAGATTTCTGATAATGACTTCCTCTTGGTACTCCTACCATAGATGAAGTAAGAGTAGGGAAGTTTTGATAACGAAAGTGCAGGGAAAAAATACCAATGTGTATGTTGCAAGTATAGTTTTTCTTAATCTCTTTCTTAATAGAATAGTAATCGGTATTATTAACGAAGTTACTTGTAGGTAATTTAAAATCTGGGCAACATGGTTTGCAAAGAAGTTCATTCATTTAGTTCTGACCCCTAAAATCCCACATTATATCTTTATATTAAAAAAGAAAAAAGATGTTAAGATGCTGTATGTTTCCTCTATATTCACATTATCCCAAACTGCACTTGTTCTGAAAAGGAATCTTTAGTTTTAACTGTGAATGGATTATATTTAGTAAATGAATATTTGTTATTGCATAGTGATTTGTGCACCAAAAAAAAGAAAGTCACTATAACGAGGAACTCAACAATGCTTTCCTGGTAGCACAAACAGATGGCAAACAGTAAGAGCTACAACACTTAGCCATTGTGTAAGATTCCTCATGACATTGTTTGTAAAGACATCTACCCATAGTTCTGAACTCAAAAGGGCAATGCTTGTTGAGAATTTTCATATTATACCAACAAGGTCTTACTATTTTCAACTTTATTCCTCAGAAGTCAAAACAGAATGGTATAGGTTGACTTCATTAATTTAGTAATTATCAGGATACTGGAATTTCTTTAGAACAATATGTTCCGTGTCCAGTATTCAGAGAAAAAGATAATAAATATTTGAACAGCCCATTCTGGGACTCAACCAATTATAGTAAATGTACAAAAATTTCCCAGTAAAAAAATGCCAGATGTGTTACCTATTTCATTGTACAGTCTGAACTGTCTGATGACACCTTGCACTTGGTAGACCATCATCAGAGGGTTTGTGTAGGTTGGCTTTGCAAGTTATAGGAAATTAACGAAATAGCATTTTGACCTTGAAGTTACTCATAATCTGAGAGAAGTGTTACTGGTTTATTTCTCTGTTTTTCTAAACTAAATTTTCAAAGAAAATGTCAAAATTCAGTTATTCATTTTTCAGCTGAATGGCCTGCCATTTAACTTTCAGGTGTCTTTCAGGTACTAAGTGTTATTCTGATGTCGCCAAATTGGAACATTTCAAAAACAGTCATTGCCCTTTAAGATCATGTGAAGTTCATTTTAATTTCCATGATTTGCTATACTTTATTTAGTGCTTACTGGGTACCAGATTTCATTAGGGTTTTACAATTTCCTTGTTTATTCATTTTATTGGAGTTTAGTATGCACCAGCCCCTTTAAGTCTATGATGAGAATTCAAGTTTTTAAAATGTAGGTTAAGCTTTGGCTGGGTTTCTCAGTTGCTGAAAGCATTGTCCCTGATATGTCAAGGTTGTGGATTTGATCCCTGGTCAAATACCAGACTGAGCCAATGAGTGCATAAATAAGTATAATTACAAACCAGGGTTCCTATCTGTCTCTCTATCTTTAATCAATTTTTAAACAGTTCAAAAAAATGTGGATGGGTTTTAGAGTAAGCATGCAGACCACAAAGAAGTTTTCCAGGTAAAGGGGCAGGAGGGGTGATGTTTGAATGGAGATATTTCTATTATGATTATACCGTTCGCAGCAGAAAGGGCAGTGCAAGGGCTAAGATGCACAAGTGAATGTTGCGGGAATAATGAGCAGTACAGTTTCAGCGGTGTGACCTGTGTGCTATGGAAATGGTTGGTAATGGGTGAGTGTCTAGCTAAGGCAGGCTTAGGAAAGTTTTTACTACCACAGAGTGGTCTAGAGCTTACCCTCCAGGCCATTGGAATTTTCTCAGATAGGATACTTTTAGCTTCGGGATTAGGTGGCCTAATTAACAGAGGCGGAAACAGTAGGAACCAGGAATGTTTTGGCGACTCAGTGATGTCATCAGGATCGCAGTTATTGTCCTTTGTGCAGCTGTGAAGTTGTCAGCATTTATGTCTGCTTTCCTGCTCAGTAATTAACTCTGGCTCCAAAGCCTCCTAAATTCACATGTCAGTATGTGAAGGCCAAAGGGACTGCTTTTCCGTAAACATTTCTTTTTCCTTCTACAACATTTTGTTAAAGTAGAGTTGGCACTCATTGTATTACTTTAAGGTGAACAACCACAGTGGTTTGACATTTATGTTCCTTATGATGTGTTCACAACGATATGTCTAGTACTCCTCTATCACTGAGCAAAGTTATTATGATGTTGGCCCATTTCCTGTGCTGCACAGCACACTACACCCCTCTGGCTTACGGAATTTATACCTGGAATTTTGCACTTTATGTTCTTTTATTTCCCCAATCACCTATGCTTAGTATGCTCTAGCAACCACCAGTTTGTTCTCTGTCGCGATGGATTCTGTTTCTGTGTTGTTGTTTTATATTGCACCTGTAAGTGAGAACCTATGGTGTTTCTTTTCTTTGTCATATTTCACTTCCTAAGACCCTCCTAGTCCATCCATGTTGCCATAAAAGGCAAGAGTTCATTGTGGTTTTTTAATGTCTGAGTAGTCTTTCATTTCTTTACTTATGTATTGAAGGGCACCTATGCTGCTTCCATATCTTGGCTATTGTAAATAATGCTGTAGTGAACATAACGGTACAAATATCTATTTAAATTCTTGTTTATGCTTCTGTTGAATAAATACCCAGGAATACATGGCAGTTCTATTTTTATTTTTTTGAGGAATGTCCACTGCTTTCCACAGTGACTGTGCCAATTTCCAATCACATGAGCAGTGCTCCAGGCTTTCTCTTTTCTCCACATCCTCACCAACACTTGTTATTTATTTATACTCTGATGACAGCCATTCTGAGAGGAGTGAGGAGGTACTTCCTTATGACTTTCATTTGCATTCCCAGATTGGTGATGCTGAGCTATGTGTTTCCTTAATTTTTTTAAAATATGTTTTTATTGACTTTAGAGGGAGAGGAAGGAAAAGGAAAAGATTGAAACATCAGTGAGGGAAAACCATCACATCTCTGGGCTGCCTCCTGAACACCCCCTCCTGGGGATTAAACCTGCCAACCTGGCATCTGCTCTGCCCTGGAATATCACCAGTGATCTCTTGGTGAATGGGACAAAGGACTCAATCTACTGAACCACACTGGCTGGGCCTATGTCTTTGTTTTAAATAGGAAGGAACTGAGAGGCTTGCACTTGACTTCCCTAACTTTTTATAAGCTTGGGTTAATCCCATGCTCATTCCTAAACCAGTTAGTGGTAAACTAGTGAGTAGGATGAGGATATTTTAATCACTTCTCTTTTTGGAACTGATACACAATGAAGACACCAGCTTATCTGTGTATCAGGACAGTAAATGTCCCAATAGAATTGTGGTTCTCCAGCAAAAATGAAGACTAAGGTCGAGAGCCAGAAATATTTACTGCAGGGATTCATTGGAGTTTTGAGCAGAAGATGAAGAAGATTACATTTGATGAGGGCCCTCTGATTGTGGTGTGAAGCAGGGATCACCAACCTTTCTCTGCAAAGGGCCTGATTTTAGTCCATGTGGTCTGTCATATGTACTCAAGTCTGCCATTGTAGTATGAGAGTAGTCCTAGAGAATCTGTAAGCAAGTGAGACTATTTGCAAAACGGCTTGTATTGGCCTGTGGGCCCTAGTTTGCTGACTCCTCCTGTAGAGAACAGATGGAAGGAAACTGCATAAAGGGCTTGGAAGACAAAGGGACATTCTGCCTCCTTGGATGAGCATCAGTCCAATTAGAAAGTTTTATGCTTTCATGGTCAAATGAGATAGGAAGCTAAATTTATTCCATTTGAAATGTTTTCTAGGCCTATGTCTTTCTCAGTTCTTTTGCTCAAACAAATCTTATTCATTTAAACAATAATATTTGTTGGTATGCTCCCACACCAACTACTAGAGAGCCATCTTTTATTTTTTAAAATATATTTTATTGATTTTTTTACAGAGAGGAAGGTAGAGAGATAGAGAGTTAGAAACATTGATGAGCGAGAAACATCGATCAGCTGCCTCCTGCACATCTCCTACTGGGGATGTGCCCGCAACCCAGGTACATGCCCGTGACTGGAATCAAACCCGGGACCCTTCAGTCCACAGGCCGACGCTCTATCCATCGAGCCAAACTGGTTTTGGCAAAGAGAGAGCCATCTTTAAGAGCTCATGTTTGACTAGGGCAGTTGACAGTATGTAGCAAAGTAAAGCAGAGACAGTAGAGAGGTCTAGTTCATATGACTGTGGTGATGATTGCATGTAAAGAACTGGTGGAGAGACAGAAATCTAAGGTGATTCATAGGTTTCCAGGTAGTGCACTAGCATTTAGATTGGGCATAAAGAACAGGAAGACCATGCTATGGCACCCACAGGAGCCAGGCCAGCCAAAGCGGGTTCGATGTGATTGGTGGGGCGGCCCGCCACTGCCCCACAATCGCCTTGAGGAGGAAGGCCCAGACCACCATCCAGTGGGATGATGAAACAGGCGGCTCCATGATCTCCCCAAAGAGGGACACCCAGGCCACTGTCTTCAGGGTGATCAATCAGGGGGCTCCAAAGAACCAGGGAACTGGGTGTGTGTGGCTGCGGAAGTGGGCAGCAGCAGGCCAAGGTGGGTTTGGGGGTGGGAAGCACACGGCTGTGAGGCACCCACAGCCATGAGGCAGCCAGGGCTGCCAGGGCCCTGGCTCCTGGGGCTGGAGAGGCCCAGCAACCAGGGCTGTGAAGTAACCTTGCATAAATTTTGTGCATCGTGCCTCTAGTTTATGATAATTACTGTTCTCTTGCAGTTACTCATTACTTGATTGATTCACAACTGTTGTACAAAGGAATTTAACCTTGTGTAGTTGGAGAAAATGGTCAGTGTGATGCCTTCATTTCTCTTATAGAAATTTGATATTATCGTAGATGTTGTCAATCAGCAGGATTCTGCATTTTCTACTGTGACTAAATAGGAATGTTGCTTATTTCACATTATTTTCTGACATCAATGTTTGATTTATCCCTTTTATGTCTTTATTCCAATAGTTATAGATCTACAGAAAATTCCAAATGGAGCATGGACCGAAACAAAATCAATGATAGGTATTCGGCAAAATCAACTTATGTATTGTAATCATGTATAACATATCAATCCAAAGAATATTTTCACATAATGCAATTTTGTTAGAGGTTCCTAAATCCACGCCTAGGTTTGCTCATTCACTAGAAAACGTTACAGGACCCAGTATATAGTAGTTGAGCTCATACCTGAGATTTTGATAGTGAAAGCCCACAGTCAAGTCAGCCAAGAGAAGAGGTGTGTGTGACAAAGGGTGGAGGACACCAGGCACAAGCTTCCAAGGGTCCTCTTCCTGTGGAGATACCTGGATGTGCTTAGTCATTCCCGTGTGTAATCATGACAACACACGTGAAGTATGTCATCCTCCAGTCTTCTTAGACTCAATGAGAGGTTTTTATGGCATAGTAGTCACATAGGCATCTTCCCCATAGCATGCACCAAAATTTTAGATTCCCAGAAGGAAAGCAGGTGTTCAGCATGAACCCCAGTGTTTGTACAAAGTGTTTAGACACACGGGGCCACTCTCCTCAGTTAGGCAAAGGTGGAAATCCTCCCCAGATTCAGCTTTTCAGACACCAAGTGAAGGGTAGCTATTTAAGCAGGACGCTCCCCCGCACCCAGACCAAACACACACAGTCTTCCTCTTTTTGTCATCCTGCATCAGAGAGGGACATTTATTACAATGGAAGGACATGCAATGACTAGTCATTATCAACCAAAGTTTATAGTTTACATTAAGGATCAGTCTTGGTATTGTACATCCTATGGTCTTTGTATGATGGTACATACACACCATTACAGTATCATATAGAGTCATTTCACTCCCCTAAAAATTCTCCGTGCCATACATGCTGAAAGAGAATGCTTCTTCCAGGCATTTGCCACCTATTGGGGAGGGCTGAGAAAAATGACCTGATGCACGTCTGCAGAGCGCTAGGTGTCTCTCCCACCTTCTCTCTGAGGTGGGGACAGATACACCCTAGCTCTGGAAGGAAGCAGTCTCCAGGGGTTCTACTTCATACAACTGGAATCACAAGGTCTTTCCTATTCATTTGCTATTGGAAATGGGGAAAGAAAGCATCTGTTTTCTATGGTTTGCTTTGGAGCAAAATGTATTTCCCAGTCACCAAGCTTCCTTGTGGCAGAGTGTTTCATCCTAAACTGGCTAGTCTTCACTCAAGAGCTGGAGGTGCATTGTGTTACGGTAGAATAACTCTCTTCTTACTGCTGTTAATGGAAGGAGTCCAGAAAACTCATGCTGCTAACGTTTGACATTGTTAGTCTATGATTCTGCTTCCACTAGTGATACAGTTTGCTGTCATTCTAATGGGGTTTGGTTAGGATTATGTTCATTGTACACAGCAATTCATAGGTCAGTATCAAATTTTGATACATCCCATTCTTTTTTGCAGTTGATATATTTAAAAAGAGAAAGTAAATGTTCTTAGTGCATTAATGGCCTACCAATAATATTCACTCTAGTATAGTCTTCAGGTGTGGTCCCAAAGTTATACTTTCTAACAATGCATTAATCTGGTACATTTAGAGTCCTGTATTTTTATTGCTTTAAAATGCATTTTACTTTTTTAAAATAGTTCTTGAGACCTCTGAAGAAGACTCTTCAATCAGGTAAGATTTTATGGATTTTTCAAAATTATATGTTAACTAAGAAAATGCAGAGAGAAACTAACATTTCCAGAGTCTTCTACTGTGGGGTAGATACTACCTATACTATGTAATTAACCTATGTTACATGGTCATCACAATAACTCTGTAAAATAACTGTGCTATTGTAGCCTACGTTTTATTAATGGGGTGACTGTGATTCAGGGAGATGGATGAATTGACCCATGACAAGGGGCTAACCCATGATATGACTGTCAACCATTTTGGCTCCCAAATTATTCTGTTGTCTCTCAACATACACTGATAAGTTCCAGTGTAGCTCTGCCATGGACATACAGATGCAAACCAGATCATCTCAGAAAGTCAAATCTGATTGTGTGTTAACTCTGATTTAGAGTTTTTCTTAGGAGCCCAGTTAGTCTAAGCAGTTATCTTACTATCCTTGACAAATGTAGTGGTAAATAGGACCTTGTTCTTCCCACCAAAGCTTTCAGGGCCCATCTCAGTTAGCTATGGCCCCAGAACAAAAGATTTTATCTAAACAAGGCCTAAACAGGCAAGTGATTTTAGGTAAAATGATATCTATTCTTCTTGGGAGGAATTGTTTATCTGTGAGTAAAAAATATCTATGTTATATTCATTACATTCAGCATCTAATTAGAGGATATTTCTAATAGATTTCTCTATGTACTTATTTCCCAGTCTGGCTTTCCCCTCAGGCTGGTATGTTTGCCTAGTTGTATGAAGGTTTGTTTTTTTTTCCTAGAGTCCTTTTTTCATCTTCCATTGCTTTCCTTGATTCTTTTACTCTCTTTACTTTTTCTGGTGTTTCTTTTGTTGTGTTATTTATTTGCTCTTCTGGCATCTCTAGTGTTCTCCATTTTTCTGTAGCAGAATGAAAGGCAGGTAGATATTCAGGTGTTTAAAGAAGCTTATCAATTAATTAATAAAAAATATCCTCTTGTACTTCAACCTGTGTTTACCATCTTGGCCAAGTTGTGGTTCCTTATTTAAATGTTCCCCTACTTCAGATTTGTGACCTCAGTAGAGTTTCTTATCTGTGAGAGGACTTTAAATGAGCAATACCCAAGTGGGATAGGAGGTGGCCTTTTCCCCCCTTCATTTTAGTCTTGAAGGTAATGTACATAGATGAACACTTCAGCATGTAAATGGTTAATTCTAGACAGACAAACAGGGCATTAACTTGGGGGGAAATCGAGTTAAATAACATAATAGAAGATGCTGACAGTGAAGTGACCTGTGTGTTACATGCAGAGCCTGCATGCTTGCAGGAAATAATGAGTCCAGAAATACAGTCAGGCTGCTTCTTCAGCAAGGTACTGACGTCTTTTCCCAAGTTTACTGTGGGTGGGTTGCGGAAGAATATGCTTTTGTTAGTGGTTTTAATTTGAGTTTGTTTTAAGATACTAGTTTTCACTAAATGAGGTTTAAAATCATTTCACTGTTCCTTTTTTGTGACAGATAAGATTTCATAGTTTGGGTCAGGTAGTTTGGGGATGCCAGTCAGTCTAGGTCAGTGGTAGGCAAACTGTGGCTCGTGAGCCACATGTGGCTCTTTGTGCTCTTGAGTGTGGCTCTTCCACAAAATACCACGTGCGGGCGCGCACGTACAGTGCAATTGAAACTTTGTGGCCCATGGGCAGAAGTCAGTATTTTGTGGAAGAGCCACACTCAAGGGGCCAAAGAGCCGCATGTGGCTCGCGAACCGCAGTTTGCCGACCACTGGGCTAGGGCATCAGCCAGAAACCCAAGGCTCAACTAGTTAGAGGGAGCAATGGGCCAGATTCCTTATCTTAAAACTTTTTTTTTTTAAATATATTTTATTGATTTTTTACAGAGAGGAAGGGAGAGAGATAGAGAGTTAGAAACATCAATGAGAGAGAAACATCGATCAGCTGCCTCCCGCACATCCCCCACCGGGGAAGTGCCTGCAACCCAGGTACATGCCCCTGACCAGAATCGAACCTGGGACCTTTCAGTCCGCAGGCCGACGCTCTATCCGCTGAGCCAAACCGGCTTTGGCTTAAAACTTTTAAGATTGTTACCCATTGCATTCCAGCAGAACTCCTATGCATGAGGTTATAAATAAAGTCTCATCTCTGATTTTTCTAACTAGTTATTTTGGTCTTGAAGTGTTCACTGTAGCAGAAAAATCTGCTGTGTCTGGGGGTATCTCCTATCCATTCCCCTTTTAATTCTTCAGCAATATAGCAGATTCTCTAAGTTCAAGGGAGACAATCTTCTTTCACAAGTCAGGTGGAGAGGTGAAAAAGGGCATTCTAACTTTTCCATTTTTTCCATTGATTTTATTGCTGCTGAGTTGCCATTGAAACCCATCATATAGTCATGATTGATCTTTGCTCCCTGGTTGGCCTTGCTGATTCAGATTCCTGAGTCTTCATGTTGATTCACACTTAGAGTTGAGTTACTGCCTGTTTTTTTTTTCTTTTTTTTTTTAGTTTATATACCTATGCTCTATATGCTTAGCCACTATTCCAATTGTCAGCACCCTATTCTGGCTGTTGGGCCTCCTACCTCTACCCATCCACAGCGCCCCCAACCCCACCCACACACACACAACTGGAAAGCTTATGTGGAGCTTACTTTTTAAAAAAGATTGTTTTATTGCTTAAAGTATTACAAAGAGTATTACATATGTCTGTTTGTTTGTTTATTTATTTATTTATTTATTTATTTATTTATTTATTTATTTATTTATTTTTGGAGCTTCCTTTTTAGCCCAGATCTTTTCAGACTAGTTACCCTTTGAGCTTGTTGTTGTTGTTTTTTTCCAGCTAGAAAGTGTTAGTTGGAAACATTTGAGCTGCCAGGGAAATTCAAATAATGTTGCAGGAAAGGGCCAGATGATCCTTTCTCCTTTGTTACAGGATCTGCACCCCAAGGTGACTTTTTATTCTGTAGAGCACCTCTACTTAGGTAGTGGAAGGTCCCACATCACTCTCCCAGAGCAGTAGGCACCAACTTGCCTGAAGTTCCATAATTGAGGGGAAATGGACAGGGAGATTAAGCATCGTTCTCATAAAGATTTGCTGGGTCACAGTTTGAGTAGGTAGAGAAGGGATAGTCTTAGTCCAGGCCTGGTCCTGACCTTTATCAGTTTTCTGTGGTTGGTATGATTTGCTGCATAAAGAAGGGACCATGGTGTTATCTGACTTCATGGGGAAATCTATTTGTACATAAAATTAGGTGCCACTTGTATAATAGTTGAGTTACTCTGAAATACAAACCACAATGTAAGTACAGATAATAACCAAAATTCATAACATTTTCAGAAAACTGCAATATTTGAATATGAGAAACTATGAAAAATCCACATTGGTATTTTTTTGGGAATCCAAAATAATTTCAAGAAATAAATGTCAGGACTAGGTTTTTACTTTGGTTTACAATTTTCTGAGCATATCTTTTTGCTGTTTCATTTCTTTTAATCCTCCTAGCAAACTTCTAAAATAAGGCACTAAGTTTCTTAATGTGTAGAGGAGAACTGAGCCAAAGATAAGTGACTTGTTTGATAACAAATAGCTATTGGTTATAGAACTAGGGTGTCTGAGTTCTAGAAACTTGTAATTATGTCAAGCTAACTCTAATTAATTCACTGAATTATACTGTTCTCAAATCATGATGGTTACTTTTTTTTATTTTGTACTTCATAAAACAGTTGTGGAACTTACAAATTTAAAGTGTATGGTATCATTAACATTGCAATATTAGCTCTGATATTATCTGAAATATCCTAAGAATTTACAATATTTTGAAAATATGTTTATATTAATATTAAGAGAGTAATGTTCTTTATCACCACTTTTGTGCACAGCAAGCAACAGCTAACTTCTAAAAATAAAGAAGAAAGGAGGCCTCAAAAATCTGAAAGTAGCGCTCCTGGTAAGACTTCTGATAGTGAATTCCTCTTGGTGCTCCTGCCATAGATGAAGTAAGAGTAAGAAAGTTTGATAATGAGAGAGCAGGAAAATAATACCAAACAATGTGTAAGTTGCATTTATAGTATCTCTTAATCTCTTTCTTCATAGCATAGTATTCAGTATTAATAACAAAATTAAAATCTGGGGCAATATCGTTTGAAAAGAAATTCATTTAGTTAGTCCTGATCCCTAAAATCCCATAAAATATCTTTATGTAAAAAAAAAATTATGTTAGGATGGTGTATGTTTCCTCTGGGTTCACATTATACCAAATTGGACTTGTTCTAAAATGGATCTTTTGTTTAGTTTTCATTGTGATGGGTTATATTTTCCAAGTACTTGTTATTACATAGTGAGATTTGTCTCACTAAAAAAAGGAACTAACACTAGGAACTCAACAATACTTTCCTGATAGCACAAACAGATGGCAAACAATAAGAACTACATCCCTTAGCCAGAGTGCAAGAATCTGAATGAGATTGTGCTTTAAAGATGTCTACCCATAGAACGGAAGTCAGAAAAACAATACCTGTTGAGAAGCATAGCGTATTTTTCACATTATACCAACAAGGTCTCATTATATCAACTTCAATCTTCAGAAGTCAAAACAGAAGGAGATATGTTGACTTCATTAATTTGATAATTATCAGGACACTGGGATTTCTTTAGAACAGTGGTTCTCAACCTTCCTAATGCCGTGACCCTTTAATACAGTTCCTCATGTTGTGGTGACTCCCAATTTTATTGTTACAAATTGAACATAATTAAAGCAGAGTGATTGATCACAAAAACAATATGTAATTATATATGCGTTTTCCGATAGTCTTAGGCGGCCCCTGTGAAAGGGTCGTTCGACGCCCAAAGGGGTCGCGACCCACAGGTTGAGAACCACTGCTGTAGAACAAGATGCTCTTTTGCCATTGGTGAAAAAATAATCATAATAAATATTCAAATAGTCCAACGTGGGACTCAACAAATTAAAATAAACGTACAAAAATGTTTCTCAATAACAACAATGCCAGATATGTTACCTAGCTCATTGTGCAATCTGAATTGTGAGAAGACACCTTGGTCTTAGTAGACTTTACCAGAGGACTTGTGTAGTTGGTTTTGCAAGTGATAGGAAACACAAAGATGAAATAGTGTTTTGACCTTGAAGGTATGCGTAATATGGGAGAGCTTCCCCAGGTTAATTTCTCTTTTATTTTTTTTAAAACAAAATTTTCACAGAAAATATCAAAATTCAGTTATTCATTTTTCAGCTTAATGATCTGCCATTTAACTCTCAGGCATCTTTTAGGTACTTGTTACTGTGATGTTGCAGAATTCAAATACCATCCCTGCCTCCAAGAGCTTGTTATTATCTTTGCCATCTATATTATTGACTATTCTTTATTCAGTGCTTATTAGGTGCCATATCACACTAAGTGCTTACGAATATAGTTATTTATTCTTTCTTATGCCTGAGTAATATATCAGTCTCTCTCTCTCTCTCTCTCTCTCTCTCTCTCTCTCTCTCTATATATATATATATATATATATATATATATATATATATATATATATATATATGTCACATATACAAAACACATATACATAACACATCATCTTTATTCATTTATCTATGGAAAGAATCCTAGGTTGCTTCTATATCTTGGCCATTGTGAATAATGCTGCAGTGAACATAGGAGTGCACAGATATTTTTTTTCAAAATTCATATATATATATATATATATATATATATATATATATATATATATATCTGTTGGGTAAATACCCAGACGAGTAATGACAGTTCTGTTTCTAATTTCTTTAGGAATATCCATGCTGTTTTCCACAATTACTGTACCAATTCATATTCACATGAACAGTGTGTGAGGCTTTGTCTCTACTCCATGTTCTTGAAAACACTTGCTATTTATATTTGTAGCACAGCCATTCAGAGAGGAGTGAGGTGGTACTTCTCTATGGCTTTAATTTGCATTTCCCTGATTAGTGATGTTGAGCTATTTGTTTCTTTAAATTTTTTAAAACATGTTTTTAATTATTTTTAGAGAGAGAGCAAGGGAAAGCGAGAAATAGAAACATCAATGAGAGAGAACCATCACATTCATCGGCTGCCTCCTGCACACCACTGCTGGGGTTGAGCCTGCAACTGGAGCATGTGCCCTGACCGGGAATTGAACCAGGAACAACTCTTAATCCACTTAGCAATACTGGTCTGGCCTGTGGGTTTCTTTTAAATAGTGAAAAAACTGAGAGACTTGGTGTTGACTTCCCCTATCTTTTGATGGGCTTGGGTTACATCTGATGCTCAGTCTTAAATCCTTTAGTGGTAAACTAGTTATTTTAATGAGCGTAGTATAATCATATCTCTCTTTAGAGCTGGGGAAAGAACACCTTCATTGTGTATCAGAACAGTAAATGTCCAAATACAGTTGTGGTTCTCAAGCAATAAGGAAGACTAAGGTAGGGAGCCAGTAATACTTACTACAGGGATTCACTGGAGTTTTTGGCAGAAGACTAACGGGATTACATATGATTAGGGTCCTCTGGCTGTGGTGTGACGCAGGGATAAGGAAGATTTTCCTTTTAAAGGGCCTGATTTTAGTCCATGTGGTCTGTCACATCTACTCAAGTGTGCCATTGCAGTGTGAGAGCAGCCCTAGAGAATCCGTCAGTGACTATGCATGACTGTGTTCCAGGGAGACTATTTGCAAAACCAGATGGCAGCTTGTATTTGGCCCGTGGGCCCTATTTTGCTGACGCCTCCTGTAGAGGATAGATGGAAGGAAAACACATAAAGAGATGGCAGACCAAACAATATTTTGCCTCTGGACTAGCATAAGTCTACTATGAGGTTTTCAAGCATCCATGCTGAAATGAGTCAGGAAGCACAATTCATTCCCTTTATGTTTTTCTATGTTTATGTCTTTCTCATTTGTGTTTTTCTACGTTTATGTCTTTCTCATTTGTTTTGCTTAAAAAAATCTTATTAATTTAAGAAAGAACAATAATAGTTAGTAGTATTTTCCCCGCTGTGAAAGCCATTGTCTAAAAGCCCATATTTGACTAGGGCAGTTGACAGTAGCAAAATAAAGCAGAAACGGTAGATTTTGTGATGATTGCATGTAAAGACTTACTGAGGAGAGAGAAATCTAAGGTGATTCATAGGTTTCCAGGTCGTGCACTGGCATTTTTTTCAGTTGTTGTTGTTAATCCTCACATGAAGGTATTTTTCCATTGAGTTTTAGAGAGAATGGAAGGGAGAGGGAGAGACAGAGAGAAACATAGATGTGAGTGGGACATGTCAATTGGTTGCCTCCTGCATGCACTCCAACCAGGGTGGGACAGGGAACCTACAACCAAGGTACTTGCCCTTGAACGGAATCAGACCTGGGATAGTTCAGTCTGTGGGCCAAGGCTCTATTCACTGAGCAAAACCACTTAGGGCCTGAATTGGCATTTGGAATGGACATGAAGACTAGGACTTTAACCAATCAGAAGGAAAGAGCAACAGTTCATGAAGAAAGACCAGTATTTTCCCATACAGGTTGAGTTTAATGAATATCCATGGATATCCCTCTATTTTGGATAACATTTCTTTCACTTTTTACTTGTCCTGTCAACAACTGTCTTTAATAGGTGAGCCACAATATTAGTTTAATAAGAAATTTTTAAAAAGATTAGTAATTAAGAAAAAGAACTCTGCAATCATTAGATCACTCTTTTATTATATACTAGAGGCCCGGTGCAGAAAAATTTGTGCACTCGGGGGGGACGGGGGGTCCCTCAGCCCGGCCTGTGCCCTCTCGCAGTCTGGGACCCCTCAGGGGATAACGACCTGCTGGCTTAGGCCTGCTCCAGGGTGGCAGAGGGCAGGCCCAGTCCCTAGGTGCAACCCCTGGTCGGGCTCAGAGCAGGGCCGTTAGGGGAGTTGGGGCGCCGCCCCCTGGCATGCACAGAGCAGGTTGGATTGGGAGGTTGAGATGCCACCCTCAGTCACGCTCAGGGTAGGGCCGATTGGGGGGTTGGGGTACCTCCCCCGTCACACTCAAGGCAGGGTCGATGGGGAGGTTGCAGGGAGGTTGCGGTGCCACCACCTGTCACGCACAGAGCAGGGCCCATCAGGGGGTTGAGGAGCTCCCCCCTGTCACTCACAGAGTAGGGCCAATAGGGGAGTTGTGGCACCGCCCCCTGTTACACACAGAGCAGGGCGGATCAGGGGGTTGGGGCACCACCCTCTATCACCCACAGAGCAGGGCCAATCAGGGGGTTGGGGCGCCGCCACTCTCACACTCAGGGCAGGGCCGATGGGGAGGTTATGCCTCTACCCCGTCACACACACAGCAGGGCCCGTGTGTGTATGTGTGTGGGGCGGGGGTTGTTGGGGCGCTGCAACCTGACACACAAACAGTAGGGCCAATCAGGGGGTTGGGGCACTGCATCCTGTCACAAACAGAGCAGGGCGGATATGGAGGTTGTAGCCCCGACCCCTGTCACACACAGAGCTGCAGGGTGATCAGGGGGTTTGGGCGCTGCCCCCTGTCATGCTGATCCTGGTGCTGGGAGGCCTCTCGGCTCCGCTGATCCCAGTGCTGGGAGGCCTCGTGGCTCCACTGATCCCAGTGCTGGGAGGCATATTACCCTTTTACTATATAGGATAGAGGCCTGGTACATGGGTGAGGGCCGGCTGGTTTGCCCTGAAGGGTGTCCTGGATCAGGGTGGCGGTCCCCACTGGGGTGCCTGGCCAGCCTGGGTTAGGGGATGATGGCTGTTTGCAGCTGGTCACACACCCTTCAGGGTGGGGGTCCCCACTGGGGTGCCTGGCCAGTCTGGGTGAGGGGCTGAGGGCTGTTTTCAGGCTGGGGGTGAATGAAGCTCCCAACTGGTCCTTTTTTTCCTTTTTTATATTCTGGGCCAGCTTTAGCTCTGGCTCCAGCTCTGAGGCCTCTGCTGCTGAAAGCAGGTATCTGGTTTGTTTGGGTTCTATAACCGAAACACTGTATCAACTCCAGCTCTGAGATCCCGGCTCGCTGAAAGCAGGTTTCTGGGGTTTTGGTTAGCTTCTATATTTGTAACAGTGTTTCAAACTGCAAGCTCAGAAGCCGGCAAGGCAGGGGGGAATGTTAGTTTCCTCCGTCACTGAAGCAAGCAAGCCTCATGTTAGCTTCAAGCTGCCTGGCTGCTGCCTGCCATCTTGGCTGGCAGTTAATTTGCATATCGCCCTGATTAGCCAATGGGAAGGGTAGCAGATGTATGGCTAATTACCATGTTTCTCTTTTATTAGATAGACCTAGAGGCCTGCCTGCCCTGATGGGGGCCGATTGGGGGTCGGGCCAGCCAGGAGATCAAATGTTGGAAGCTATAGCTTTCCTCCGGCTGGATCTAATTATGAAGGATGGCCAAAAGAAAACCCACAACAGAACTGTTTTGCATTTCACGTGCCATGAGATGAAGTTGTTTATGTGTTGTTTGCAAATATATATCAAGATAGATGATGGCCCTGTAATGATTTTTGCGTTCTTTCTGGGACTCTACTCTTAGTTTCGCGATATGATCTTCATTCTTGTTTGTTAAAAAGTTTTTCTCTTTTTGAATGTGCCTGTGTTTCACTGTTGCTCCTGGCAGCCTGCAGATCCTCTTTGCTAACCCATTTAAAGAGAGATTGAAAGCTCACCTAATCTGCAAGTCACTGCAATTTCACAAAATCCCCACGCAGCCTCTCTACATTTCTCAGCAAAGGGCCGCCATCCATTAATGCTTATGTCGCCTTTTTGGCTAACTTGGAAGGTCTCCTGGGGCTGCAGGCCATGGATGGAGAATTCCACACCTTGGCTGCAATATTAGCAGAGCCCTCTGGAGACTCTGGTTGGGGTCAGAGGGTCTGATAATTATTTTATTGTGCTTGCACTAACTGTACATGCAACAGGGAGCCCGGCAGTGATTTAGGAGTGTTTAGGGTCATTCGGGGTGGAGGTCAGCCAGGAGGAGGGGCTGCAAGCGGTTGGATGTCAGCTGAGCCCGCAATCAGGGTATTGGGGGCCGACTGGGGGCTGAGCCGGCCAGGAAGAGGTGCCGATCCCGGCCAGTTGAGGCTGGTTGGCTGTTGCAGTGCACGTCATAGCCACCAGTCTTTCTGGTCATTCTGGCATAACAGTCGCTGGGCTTTTATATAAATAGATGATAATTATTTTTTTTGCAGTTATCCAAGTTAGTTGATTATGAAAAGCAATTAAACCTTGTTCGGTTGGAGAAATTTGTCAATGAGATGTCTTCCTTTTCTCTATAGGAACTTTGCTATAGAACATACTGTCAAGCATTGGGATGCTGCGTTTCCTATTCTGACTAAATAAGAACATTGCTAGTTTCACATAATTTTCTGACAACATTGATTCATTTATCCCTTTCATGTCTTTATCCCAATTGTTATAGATCTACAGAAAACTCGAAAACAAGCAAGGATGGAAGCAAAGTCAAGGACAGGTATTCAGTGAAATCAACTTCTGTATTGTAATCATGTATAACACATCAATCCAAATAACATTTTCTCATAATGCAATTTGGTTAGATGTTTCTAAACACACCCCTAGGTTTGTTTATTCACTAGAAAATGTTACAGGACTCAGCATATAGGTGTGCTCACACGTGTGTTTTATTACAGTGAAAGGTTTATAGCAAAATCAGCAACAGAGAAAAGGTGCCTGTGACAAAGTGTGGCAGACATCTGGCACAGGCTTCCAAGAGTCCTCACCCTGTGGAGTGACCATGATGTGCTTCGTTATTCCAGTGTCCAATTCTGAGAACACACATGAAACATGTCATGTGCTGGTCTTGTTAGATTCAGTGCCAAGGTTTTTATGGCACGCTAGTCACATAGACATCTTCCCCGTAGCATGTACCCAAATTCTAGATTCCCAGAAGGAAAGCAAGTGTTCAGTAAGAACCCCATCAGTTGTACAAAGTATTAAGGCACAGGGAGCCACACTTATCATTTAGAGAAAGGTGGAAAGCCTCCCCAGATTCAGGTTTTCAGACACCCACTGAAGGGTAGCCATTTAAGGAGGACTTTCTAAGGATAGCAGTATTAGGCCTGCTGCATGGACATTTTCAGCACAGCAGGTATAGCCCTGACTGAATTTTTGGCTTTGGCCTAAAATTATGTTTTTAAAGCAAGTAATATGGTAATATAACGTGGTATTGGTTTCAGTCCCATCATGTATAATTCCTTGCAATGCTGGCCACTTTTGTGACTCTTGGTGAGTATTTCTCAGGTATTTGTACCTAAATTACGAGGGCAATCTTAGGCAACGATCAGCTTTCCTTTTTATCCAATTAATGTTTCAAGATGATTTTTACATAAAATCAGTGTAATGATTTCTGATTTAAATTAGAATAAAAAGTGTACTTTAATTATATGGATGTTTCATTTTATATATATATATATATTTCACTAAATTCCTGTTTGTAATTTCAAAGCAAGTTATTCAGTCATATTTATTAGTTATTGTCTTACCCTAGTATCCATTAAACACTATTTGCTTTATTTCTTTCTTTCCATATGTTTCACTCCATTGTGAGGATAATTCCCATTTTCTGATACTTGGATCTTTATCGTAATTGTTCAGGTGACTGTGTCTTGAAAACAGCATCTATATGTTGATGTATGTTAATAGAAGATTCAAGGGATACATTATTTTGAAGAAAAATTACTAAGACTTATTTATAGAGCAGTTTTAGGTGCACAGTCAGATTGAGTGGAGAGTAAAGTTTGTGCCCATGAACCACACAGCCCCCCACACACAGCCTCGCTCATTGTTTACATCCTGCCCCAGAGAGGAACATTCATAACAATGGATGGATGTGCACTGAAAAATGCATGATGGCACATACCCACCATTCCAGTTTCGTATAGAATCATTTCACTATCCTAGAACTCCTCTGTGCTTTGCTTATTCAACCCTCCCTTCTCCCTAATCCCTGGAAAACACTGATCTTTCTTAGTCTCCATAGGTTTGCCTTTTCCTGAATATTGTATAGTTGGATTCATACAGTGGGTATCTTTTTGAATGTTTAACAAATGAAAATTCTAAGGTAAATGGATGTAGTTGTCCAAGATGTTGTTTCCTTCGTTATTTGTTGTTGTTGTTCATCAACAGAGGATCTGATGACATGTCCCATGCATGCTGAAAGAGAAGGATGTCTATAGGCATTTGGCACCTAAGAGAGAGGGTTGAGAAAAAATGACCTGTGCACTACTGCAGAGCACTAACGGTCTGGACCACCCTGCGGGATGAGGTGGGAACATTTACTCTAGCAATGCAAGGAGACAGTCTCAATGGGTTCTACTACATACAACTGGAATCACAAAGTATTTCCTACTTATCCTGCAATATGAAATGGGGCCAGAGAGAGTCTGTTTCCTATGTGTAGCTGTGCTTCAAAGTGTAGTGTCTAGCGATTAAACTTCCTTATCATGGAGTGTTACATCCTCAATTAGCAAGTCTTCACTGAAGAGCTAGACAATTTATATTATGTTACGGCAAAATAAGGATACTCTCTTCTAACTGCTGCTAATAGGAGGAGTCCAGAAAACCAATGCTATTTAAGTTTGACATTGTTAGTCTATGAGTCTGCTTCCACTAATGACATAATTTTCTGTCAGTCCCATGGGGTTTGGTTAGGATTATGTTCATTGTACATAGCAGTACACAGGAAGGTATCAAACTGTGATACCTCCCATTTTTCTCTGTGTGTGTTTGATCTATTTAAAAAGAGAAAGTAATTGTCCTTATGTATTAATGGCCTACCAATAATATGATTAATGTTCACTCTAGTATAGTCTTCAGGTGTGGCCCAAAGTTATACTTTCTAATGTATTAGTCCAGTACGTACAAACTCCTGTATTGTTATTGCTTTAAAATGTATTTTATTTTATTTTTTAAAAATAGTAGTTGATACCTCAGAAGAAGATTCTTTAAGCAGGTAGGATTTTTAAAAATTACATATTAATTAAGGGAATTCAGAGAAAAGAAAATAACATTTCTAGAGTGTTCTACTATGGGCTAGAGCCTATACTATGTAATTAACCTGTGTTATATAGTCATCACAATAGATTGGCCAAGTAGCTGTGCTAATGTAACCTACTTTTTATTTATGAGGCAACTGCGATTCAGGGAAGTGGATGAATTGATCCATGATTCCATAGTTAGCAAGGGCTGAGGCATGATTTGACTGTCAACCATTTTTGCTCCCAAATTATTCTGTTGTCTCTCAACATACACTGGTAAGTTCCAGTGTAGCTCTGCCATGGAGATACAGATGCAAACCAGATCATCTCAGAAAGTCAAATCTGATTGTGTGTTAACTCTGATTTAGAGTTCCTAAGAGGCCCAGTGAGTCTAAGCATTTATTGTATTCTCCTTGATAAGTGTAGTGGTAAATTGGACCTTGTTTTTCCACCAAAGCTTTAGGGCCCATCTCAGTTAGCTATGGCCACAAGACTAAAGGTTTTACCAAAGCAAGGCCAAATCTGGCAAGTTTTTTTAGGTAAAATAATATCTATTCTTCTTGGAATGAGATATTCTAAGTAAAGAATATCTATGTATAGATCATGTTATCTTAATTAAATTAAGCATATGTTTAGAGGATATTTCTAATTGATTCCTTTATTTACTGACTTCCCAGTCTGGTCTTTTCTGTAGGCTAGCACCTTATACTAGTTGTATGAGGTTTTTCCTTTGTCTCCATAGTTGTTTTTTTCCCTCTTGCATGAGTTTTTGATTTATTTTATTCTCTGCTTTTATTTCTGTTTCTTTCTTTGTGTTATTTTTCCCCCAATTCTGCCAGCTATGGCATTATCCATTTTTTTATAGACAGAATCAAAGACACATAGAATTTCATAATTTCAAGGAAGCCTAGCAATAAATTAAAAAAAACAAAACCTTCCCTAGCACTTCAACTTGTGTTTGCCATCCTGGCCAAGTGGTTGTTCACATGGAGTGTTGGAAGCACATGAAAGTGACTCATTGAGATAATAATAAGTGGTGGAACAGAGAGGTAAATTCAGGTGCTCAATGCAATGCTCGTCCCTTTTTTTCATTCTGTAGGTGAGTTTTCCTAATAGAAATAAAGGGAGTGTGTTGTGAACACAGTCAATAGAGGATAAGAATGGAATTAGCAGGGAATCCCAAGATTCAAGCGGAACAACACTAGGTTGGATTTGAAATAAGAGTTTTGGAAAAGATATGAAAATATATGACAAGTTAAAGATAAGTTTTTAGAAGAAGAACATTGAATGTGGGTTGTTCTCCAGAAAGGCAGATTAAAGTATGAGGCTCAAGGATGTACTGAAGTAGTTGCTGCTCTTTCGCTTGGTTGTTTAATTGGAGAAACTAGCAGCATTCAAGGTTTCTTTAGAAAAATATGAAAAGAATTTGAGCCACTGGAAAGATTCTTTTGATCGCATAAAGGACTGTGGTCCCTCTGCCTGACTCACAGAGTGGGACTTATGTCCCCTTGAGTCCTAGGGAATGGAGATTGCTGAACTACATAGATCTATGGCCCAAAGCGGGTGTCTTCTTCCCTTTACCTGGTTTCCCAATTAGCTGATGTGCTTCCCATGTACATGGAGGACTGGGCAGGGGCAGGACTAGATGTCAAAACTATATCAGAAACGAAGTTGGGTAACACTGAAAACTTTTTGTAAATAGAGCCCCACCGTTAATTATATCAGGAATCATTATTTGATATGCAGATGGATTATCTTACACTTAAATTTCTTTTTGCTTGTTTTAAAGAAGTGAACTCACCCATTTTTGTTCTGTTTTTTACTGTAAAGACTTTGCAGCAAACCTGGCATTAATGATTCAAGGTCTACATCTCGCAATGAAGACTTAAAGGTGAAGTGCTCCCTTGTGAAATTAATTTTCCTGCTGTCAATTTAATTTTGTTTGGCACTTACTCTTATAACTTTGTAGCAGCCTACCTATCTTTGATTTATGTTTGTAATGCAAAATTAGTCTTTTTATTGTTAAATTGTCAACCAAGATATGCCTTTTTAAAAATTGATTTTACATAGAGAGAGGAAGGGTTAGAGGAAGAGAGAGAGAAAGAAAGAGAATCACTGACATGGGAGAGAAACATGGATTGGTTTTCTTTCCCATGAGCCCCAAGTGACAACCTGGGTATGTGCCCTGACTGGGAATTGAACCCATGACCTTTTGGTGCATGGGGTGTCAATCCAACCAACTCAGCCACATAGGCCAGACCAGAAAATAAGTTTATTTTATTGTGTGATTCCTTTTATATGTCATTCCCATAATAAGTGACTACATAGAGATAGAAATCAGAGGCTGCGGTAGGAGGAATGGACATTCTCTATTTCATGAGAATGAGGTTTCCTTCTGGAGTGCTGAAAAGTTTTGGAACTAGATAGAGGTCATCATTGCACAGTATTGCAAATGTACCTAATGCTACTGAATTTTTCACTTTAAAATGGTTTAGTTTTTGTTTGGTGAACTATACTCACTACAAAAAAAACTGTCATAATAATAATTAATCAATCAATTGAACTAAGATCATGTTACACCTTCATTTTTTTATTTTTTAAATTTTTATTGCTTAAAGTATTACAAAGGGTATTGCATATGTCTCCTTTTTCTCCCCGCCCTGGACAGTCCCCTGGCCTCCCGTACCCCCCAGTGTCTCATGTCCATTGGTTATGCTTATATGCTTGCATATAAGTCCTTCGGTTGATCTCTTACCTCCTCCTTTCTGTCCCCCAACCCTCCCCGGCCTTCCTGCTTCAGTTTGACAGTCTGTTTGAGGCAGCTCTGCCTCTGTATCTATTTTTGTTCATAAGTTTATAATGGTCTTCATTATCCATGAATGAGTGAGATCATGTTTTATTTTTCCTTCATTGACTGGCTTATTTCACTTAGCATAATGCTCTCCAGTTCCATCCATGCCATTGCAAATGGTAAGAGTTCCTTCTTTTTTACAGCAGCATAGTAGTCCATCATGTAGATATACCACAGTTTTCTAATCCATTCATCTACTGATGGACACTTAGGCTGTTTCCAGATCTTAGATATGGTAAGTTGTGCTGCTATGAACATATGGGTGCATATATCCTTTCTGATTGGTGTTTCTGGTTTCTTGGGATATATTCCTAGAAGTGGGGTCACAGGGTCAAATGGGAGTTCCATTTTCAGTTTTTTGAGGAAACTCCATACTGTCTTCCATAGTGGCTGCACAAGTCTGCATTCCTACCAGCAGTGCACGAGTGTTCCCTTTTCTCCACCTCTCCAGCACTTGTCGTTTGTTGATTTGTTGATGATAGCCAGTCTGACAGGTGTGAGATGGTACCTCATTCTTGTTTTGATTTGCATCTCTCGGATGATTAGTGACTTTGGGCATGTTTGCATATGTCTCTTGGCTTTCTGAATGTCCTCTTTTGAAAAGAGTCTATTTAGATCCTTTGCCCATTTTTTGATTGCATTGTTTATCTTCCTTTTTTTAAGTTGTATGAGTTCCCAATAAATTTTGGAGATTAGGCCCTTATCAGATATGACACTGGCAAATATGTTTTCCCACTCAGTGGGCTTTCTTGTTGTTTTGTTGATGGTTTCTTTTGCTGTGCAGAAGCTTTTTATTTTGATGTAGTCCCATTTGTTCATTTTCTCTTTAGTTTTAAGTGCCCTAGGAGCTGTATCAGCGAAGCAATATGTCTGAGATTTTGTTGCCTTTGGATTCTTCTAGAATGTTCATGGTCTCCCGTCGTACATTTAAGTCCTTTATCCATTTTGAGTTTATTTTTGTGCATGGTGTAAGTTGGTGGTCTAGTTTCATTTTCTTGCATATATCTGTCCAATTTTCCCAACACCATTTATTGAAGAGGCTATCTTGACTCCATTGTATATTCTTGCCTCCTTTGTCAAATATTAATTGAGCATATTTGTTCGGGCTGATTTTGGGCTCTCTATTTTATTCCATTGATCTATATGTCTGTTCTTGTGCCAGTAACAGGCAGTTTTGAGAGCAGTGGCTTTGTAACACAGCAAATGTACCAAATACAGCAAGTCTGTATTGAGATCCCACCTACTTTGTTCTTTCTCAGGATCGCTGCAGCTATTTGGGGTCTTTTTTTATTCCAGACGAATTTTTGCAGAGTTAGTTTTAGATCTGTGAAATATGCCATTGGTAATTTAATGGGAAGTGCGTTGAATTTATAGATTGCTTTGAGTAGTATGGACATTTTAATGATGTCGATTCTACCAATCCGTAAACACGGTATGTTCTTCCATCTGTTTATGTCTTCCTCTATCTCTTTTTTCAACGTCCTGTAGTTTTCTGTGATGGTAAATGGGATTGGTTTTTTTAGTCTCTCTTTCTGTAAGTTCACTATTGGTGTATAGAAATGCCTTAGATTTCTTGGAGTTAATTTTGTATCCTGCTACATTGCCAAATTCATGTATTAAGTCTAGTAGTATTTTGATGGAGTTTTTAGGGTTTTGTATGTATAATAGCATGTAGTCTGCAAATAAGGACAGTTTTACTTCCTCTTTTCCAATTTGGATGCCTTTTATTTCTTCTTCTTGTCTAATTGCTATGGCTAATACTTCCAGTACTATGTTGAACAGGAGTGGTGAGAGTGGGCATCCCTGTCTTGTTCCTGTTCTTAGGGGAAATGGTATTAGTTTTTGTCCTTGAGTATAATGTTGGCTGTGGGTTTGTCATATATGGCTTTTATTATGTTGAGGTATGATCCTTCTATTCCCACCTTGCTGAGAGTTTCTATCAAAAATAGGTGTTGGATCTTGTCAAATGCTTTTTCTGCATCAATTGATATGACTATGTGGTTTTTTTCTTTCGATTTGTTTATGTGATGTATCACATTTATTGATTTTCGGATATTGTACCATCCTGGCATCCCTGGGATAAATCCTACTTGATCATGGTGTATGATCTTTCTGATGTACTGCTGGATCCAATTTGCTAAGATTTTGTTGAGGATTTTGACATCTATGTTCATGAGGGTTATTGGCCTGTAATTCTCTGTCATTGTGTTGTCTTTACCTGGTTTTGGTATTAGGGTGATGCTGGCTTCATAGAATGAGTTTGGAAGTGTTCCTTCCTCTTGAATTTTTTGTAGTAGTCTGAGGAGGATAGGTTTTAGTTCTTCCTTGAATGTTTGGTAAAACTCCCCTGTGAAGCCATCTGGTCCTGGGCTTTTGTTTGCTGGAAACTTTTTGATGACTGCTTCAATTTCTTCCATAGTTAGTGGCCTATTGAGATTTTTATATTCTTCCTGATTGAGTTTTGGAGTGTTGTATTTTTCTAGGAATTTGTCCATTTCCTCCAGGTTGTCTAGTTTGTTGGAGTAGAGTTGTCCATAGTATTTTTTAACAACCATTTGTATTTCTGTGGGGTCTGTTGTTAATTCACCTCTATCATTTCTGATTTTGTTTATTTGGGTCCTCTCTCTTTGCTTCTTGGTGAGTCTGGCTAGAGGTTTATCAATCTTGTTTATCCTTTCAAAGAACCAGCCCTTGGTTAGAATTGATTTTCTGTATTGTTTTTTTGGTCTCTGTGTCGTTTATTTCTGCTCTAATCTTTATTATCTCCTTCCTTCTGCTCACTCTGGGGTTTTCTTGTTTCTGTCTTTCTAATTCTTTGAGATGTAGAGTTAGATGATTTACTACCATTTTTTCTTGTTTTTTGATGTAGGCCTGTAGAGCTATAAACTTCCCTCTCATGACTGCTTTCATTGCGTCCCATAGGTTTTGTATTGTTGTGTTTTCATTGTCATTAGTTTCCAGGATGTTTTTAATTTCTTCTTTGATCTCATTGATAACCCAGTCAATATTTAATAACATACTATTCAGCTTCCAAGTGTTTGCGTATTTTGGGTTGTTTTTATTGTAGTTTATTTCTAATATTATGCCCTCATGGTCTGAGAAGATGCTTGTTATGATTTCAATCTTCTTGAATTTGGGGAGACTTTGTTTGTGACCCAATATGTGGTCTTTTTTGGAATATGTATCATGAACACTTGATTAGAATATATATTCCATGGTTTGGGGGTGAAGTGTTCTGAAGATGTCAATTAAGTCCAGCTGATCTAGTGAGTCATTGGGATTGCTGTTTCTTTGCTGATTGTTTGTTAGAGGATTTATTTAGTGATGTCAGTGGTGTATTAAAGTCCCGTACTATGATTGTATTATTGTTGATCTCTCATTTGATATCTTCCAGGAGTTTTTTTTATATATTTGGGTGCTCCTGCCTTGGGTGCATATATGTTTATCAGGGTTATATCTTCTTGTTTTATTGATCCCTTTAGTATTATGAAGTGGCTTTCCTTATCTCTTGTTATGGCCTTCACTTTGAGGTTTATTTTTTCCAATATAAGTATTGCTTCCCCAGCTTTTTTTTCATTTCCATTTGCCTGAAAGATATTTTACCATCCTTTCACTTTCAGTCTGTGTGAGTCCCTTCTTCTGAGGTGGGTCTCTTGTAGACAGCAAATGTATGGGTCATGTTTTTTTATTCATTCGGCCACTCGATGTTTTTTGGTTGGAGCATTTAGTCCACTTACATTTAAAGTCATTATTGAAAGGTACTTGTTTCTAAACATTTTTGTGTGTGTGTGTGTTGTTGTGTTCTTTCTGAGCTTTTTATTTCTTCTTTTTACACCAGTCCCTTTAGCATTTCTTGCATTGCTGGCTTGGTGGTGATAAACTCCCTTAGCCTTCTTTTGTCTGTGAAGCTTCTTATTTCCCCTTCAATTTTGAATGATAGCCTTGCTGGATAGAGTATTCTTGGATTCAGTCCTTTGCTTTGCATCACTTTGTAAATTTCTGTCCATTCTTTTCTGGCCTGATGTGTTTCTGTTGAGAAATCATTTGATAATCTAATGGGAGATCCCTTGAATGTAACTTTCTGTCTCTCCCTTGCAGCCTTTAAGATTTTTTTCTTTGTCCTGAACATTTGCCATGGTAATTACGATGTGTCTTGGAGTGGGTCTTTTCAGGTTCACCTTGTTTTGGACTCTCTGTGCTTGTGTGATTTTTTTCTTCTCCACCTCTGGGAAGTTTTCTGATATTATTTCTTCCAATAGGTTTTCTAATCCTTGTTCCTCTTTCTGTTGTTCTGGCACCCCTATTATCCATATGTTCTTTCATTTCATGTTGTCCCATAGCTCCCTTAGGCTCTCCTCCTGTCCTTTACTTTTTTTATTCAATTGCTGTTCAGTTTGGGTGTGTTTTGTTTCCCTGTCTTCTAATTCGCTAATTCGGTCCTCTGCTTCTCCTAGTCTCCTGTTGAAACACGCAGTGGTGTATTTATTGCAGCTATATCACTTTTCATTTCTTCTCAGTTCTTACATAATTTATTGACTTTTTCATCTGTTTCTTCTTGCTTCTTGAAAAAGTTGTTAATTTTTTCCTCCATCTGGTTTATGCACTCTAGGACCCTTAATCTGAATTTTTTTTCTGTCATGTTGCATGCCTCTATATCACTTAGCTGCTTTTCTGGCGAGTCCTCCTTTTCGTTACTTTGGGGGTTACTTTGTCTACTCCTGTTTGATCGTACCGCCATATCTAGATGTTGAGTCGTTCAGTGGCTGCTCCTTGGGTGGCAGTGGCTCCTCGGGCTGCGGTTGCTCCTCAGGCGGTTGTGGTAGCAGCTGCTCCTCAGTTGGTAGCAGCTCCTCTGGTGGGTGCTGTTCACAGTTGTGGTGGCTCCTCTGGCTGGTGGGGGGAGGTTTCACACACAGCTGCTGTTCCTCAGACAGAGCCATGTTACACCTTTAAAAGCAATCCAATAGGCTCATTTAAAACCTGTCTTCTGGTAAAAGGTTACATTGTTAATTTGAGACTTTTCTTGTTTCTTGAGATAGGCCTACATTGCTGTGAATTTTACTCTTAAGACTGCTTTCGCTGTTCCATAGATTTTGAGTTGTCATGTTCTCATTTCAATCGTCTCAAGGTATCTTTTGATTTCTTTCTTGATCTCATTGTTAACCCATTCACTGTTTAGTAACAGGTTATTTAGCCTCCGTGTGTTTTTAGGTTATCAGGTGTGAGTGTGTGTGTGTGTGTGTGTGTGTGTGTGTGTAATTGATTTGTAGTGTGATAACACTACAAATGTGGTTGGAGAAGATGTATGAAATGATTTGAATCTTTTTAAATTCACAAGGCTTTTTTTATGGTCTTACATGTGGTCTATCCTAGAAAATGTTCCATGTGTACTTGAAGAAAATGTATTCCCTGCAGTGTTACAGTGTAATGCTCTGAAAAAAATCAATGAAATTCATCTGGTAAAATGTGTCCTTTAAGGGTGCTGTTATATTTTTTATTTGTTTTGGAAGATCTATCCATTGATGTCAATGGGGTATTAAACTCCCAACTATGATGATATCAATATTTTCTGTATATAATTAGGTGCTCTTATGTTTGCAAAGGTTCTTTCTTGTTTTTGTATGGATCCCATTATCATTATACCAGAGACCCGGTGCAGAAATTTGTGCACGGGTGGCATCTGGCCAGCCTGCCCCTATTGGGGTGATTGGGCCAGCTGGCCAGAGAGAGGGGCCACAGGTGGTTGGTAGGCCAGCCCCTACCCCTGGTCGAACTCCCAGTTTAACTCCCAGTCAAACTCCTGGCCCAAGGGACAATTTTCATATTAGCCTTTTTTTATATAGTATAATGGCCTTCTTTGTCTCATGTTATAGTCTTAGTTATAAAGTTCATTTGATCTGATATAATTATTGCTATCCTGGTTTGTGGTATTTTTGGGGGGGTTACATTTGAAAAAAATTTTATTTTTTCTACTTACTGATTTAAGAGAGACCAAAAGAGAGATGCAAAGAAAGAGAGAGAGAGAGAGAGTGTGTGTGTGTGTGTGTGTGTGTTAAAGAGAGAGAGAGAGAGAGAGAGAGAGAGAGAGAGAGAGAGAGAGAGAGAGACAAAACATTGGAACTTAGAATTCTAATATTCTAATATGATCACTTCAGGAAATTTTTATTTCATGTTGGTCGCAGTTTGCATTCAATATTAGTTTGAATTCATTTCACATGTACAGCATAATGGTTAGCTAATCATATACTTTATAATTTGGTCTCCCCAATATTTCAAGTACTTTCCTGCACTGTACATCATCATTGTGATTTTATTCAGATATTTTACTAACAAACATATATACTTCCACATATACTTTTATCACCACTCTCAGATGTGTTCATTGAGCCAAAGCTTTACATCGTGTTGTTTAATAAAGTATGGTACTGCCATAAAAAATGAAACCTTACCATTTGTGACAGCATGGATGGACCTAGAGGGCATTATGCTAAGTGAAATATGTCAGACAGAGAAAGATAAGTCCCATCTGATTTCATTTACATGTGGAATGTAAAGAGCAAAATAGGTGAACTAAGAAATTTATGAGAGACCCATAGATGACAGAGTTCTGACTGATGGATGCCAGAGGGAAGGGGGTCGGTAGAGTGGGTCAAAAGTAAAGGGATCAACAGGTACAAGTTGGTAGTTATAGAATAGTCACGGGGATGTCAAGTACACATAGAGAATGTAGTCAATCATATTGCAATAAGTATGAATGGTGTGAGGTGGATATTGAAATATCAGGTGATCACTTTGTAAAGTATCTGATTGTCTAACCACTATGCGGCCCTACTGAAACCCATACAAATAATATTGTGAACTATAATGGAAAGATTAAAAAACATAACAAGCGATAGAATACCTGCCAAATATAAAAGCATGGCGATCGTCATTTTGACATGTGTGATATAATCATATAGGTCACATAAATTATTTGCAATAAGATCAGTATTTGTCTCAAAAGGAGAAAACTGAGTTTTGAGGTGCATTGACTTTTGAAATGGAAAAAGAGCTGTAACCGATTTGGCTCAGTGGATAGAGGGTCGGCCTGCGGACTGAAGGTTCCATTCCAGGTTTGATTCTGGTCAAGGGCATGTACCGTGGTTGCGGGCACATCCCCAGTAGGAGGCATGCAGGAGGCAGCTGATTGTTGTTTCTCTCTCATCAATAATTCTAGCTCTCTAACCCTATCCCTTCCTCTCTGTAAAAAATCAATAAAATATATATTTTTTAAAAAAATGGATAAAGATTGAGACATGGTGCTCCTAAGAAAAAGTGGGTGAGCCCTCTCATTACACTAAGGCATTCAATTACTTTTTAAAAGTCATGCTTAATTTACCTCATTAATTTGATGGAATGTTCTGTTTATTTATCTGATTCAGCATTATAGGATTATATCATTTCTTTTGGTGCCATAAAATGTTAGGAATTACATCCTTATGAAGTTTGGACAGGCCATTTAACTTTGGTTTTATTTCTGTTTTCAGTATATGGGGCTAAAGTAAGTAGATAACTACTTCTATGCCATCTAGCTATAAAATGTTATAGTGATTGTATTACCCATTTTCCAGAATTGTACATTCACCAAAAATCCATTGGTTTCAATCTGCTCCAGTGCTGTGGTAAACTTTGGTTCATATGTTTTATGAATGCCACCACTCTTTTGATGCCATCAAAGATCTTAAAGAAAAAAGAATTGTGAAAGGCAACGGGGGAGGGGATCGCTTCCGGCAGACACAGGAGAGCTTCCTATTTGTTTCTGAGGCACAATGTCATGTCCACTAAATCTGGCTGTAATGCAAGACCCAGGTGGGGAGGACAGAAGAGGAAACTTTTTGCATTTTTTTTTTACTTTTACTTCTCTGTGCCTGCTAGATAAATGGGGTGGGGTGGGTAAGGGGAATGATAGGTAGCAAAGAGTGGATGTGATGTGAATAAGAGCTCAAAATTAAGACAGCCCTGTAAAATCTTGGAAAATTCTGCTTCTTTACTGAAACAGAAACGAAACAGAATTTACAGCTTCAATGACCTATAATGATAAAAACACAAAATATTTTTATTGATTAAAGTCGTGGCAATTAAACTAAGAGCCAAATGATAAAATTAATGAAAACATAAACAGTCTTTTTAATGATTAAGGTAATAACTATATCCTTAATATCAAACCTTCATCAAAGGTTGCAGAACAAAAAGAGGAAAAACGCAGTAAAAGGAAAGTGACAGGAAACAAGTATAATGCTGCTGATGATGAAAGTGATGCACGGAGTTGGCAAAGCAAAGTTGAACAAACCGAGAAGGAGCAGTTTCCTATTGTGGAGAATGAAGCTTCTGACAGGTAAGCCTACAGCAGTATTTAATGGTAGGTAATTACTCTTTTCCTGTAAAACAAATTCCAATTTGAGCAAATATTCATGATTAACACATTTTATATGTTTACTAGGGAGACTGATCCTTCCCTGGTAATCAGAAAAATATAAATCAACAAACAATGAGATACCAATTTTTGAATTTAAAATGATAAATATTTTATTTAAAAAATAACAACCAGAATTGGCACATGGGAGGAAAAGGCACTCCCCTGCACTACTGGTACATGAAATTGGCACATCTTTTTCAAAGGGTAATGGAGCTAGTTTCGAAACTTCAAGTATGTCATTCCTTTATCCCAATAGCTTCATTTCCAGAACTAGAACCTACAGGAAAACATGACTTGGATATACGCACACGTACACATTCTAAGGACATCAATTATATATTATTATGTATATGAAATATAGTTACAGTAGGTCATCATATGTATTTTACATATACAATATGACTGGTTATGTATATGTGTGTGTATACATGCATTATGGATATTTATACAAATGTTACATATATACATATGTATAAGGATATTTATTACAACATTGCTTACATAAAAGTTGTAGGTAGTGTAAATTTCTATCTATAAAGTAATATATTATTATACACATAAAATAATGTAGTATGCAGCCCCTGGAAAAATGGGGGTATATCTGGTCTACAGAATACTGATTGTTGCCCTTGTAGTTAAAGCATTGGGTTTAATGTCATGTCTTGAGTAAATTTTGTGCGAATACTCTCAATATCCGTTCAGTCATAAAAGGAAGTTATATGCTACACTGTCACTCTACTTTGTTTCCACCTAAATTGCTAGTTACTAGATTTTTGTGTTTTGTTCCTAATTCCTGAGTGCTCAAATATTGGGCACTCAAATTAATCTGAAAGCTGGGGGATTTCACAAGCAACTTGTTCCATTTCTTATCTCCAAATTTCAGCCTATTGTGTAAAACCTATTAAAACACATCAAGGGGTTAATCTGCCTGGTGAGGGGCTGACAGACCTTTTCTCTGAAGTGCCAGGTGGTCGGCATTGTAGGCTTCACGAACCATGGGGTCTCTGAAATCTGTCATAGACACTAGGTAAAGGAGTGGGTGTGGCTGTGTTCCAATCAATCTTTATTTACAAAAACAGGCTCTGGGCTGGATTTGGTGTGCAGGCATTCATTTGCTGGCCTTTGCATTATAAAACCAAGGTGCTCCTAATTTAGTGAACTCACCTGGTTTCCCCCTTGCCTAGTTTGTCCTTATCATTCTATTTTGTTTCTCTTCACCTCCAATTTTTTACACATTCAAATGTCCAGGGATTCAGTCTTTGATCTTTTTTCTCATGACGTTTACTACCTTGTATATACTAATGATCTTCAAATGTATATCCCCAGCCCAGATCTCTCTCATCAATGCCAGACCTATAAATCAAACTGCCTACTTGGTATCTCTTTTGTTAATAGCTATTGGGTGTTCCAGACTTAAGATGTTCAAAATTAATCTACTGATAGTCTTTGTCACGCCTGCCCTTCACGTGGTCTTTCCTGTTTGAGTGCACAACAGCTCTTCAATTGCTCTGCCAAAAACTTGGTGTCATCCTCAACTCCTGTCTTTTTCTCTGTCTTAAACCTCACATCTAATCTGTGAGAAAATCTTGTCAGAATTCCTTCAAAATATAGTAAAACCTTGCGACAAAGGGCCAGTTTGGGAAAGGGGGTGTCCTTAAAGTGGAAAGACCATGATCTTATCTAATATAATAATTGAGGAATATGCAAATTAGCTGGGACACCATAACATCACGACCGATCTACAAGCGCCAGAGAGCTACAAGAGGGCAGGGCAGCAAGCAAAGAGCTATAGGAGGGCAGGGCAGCGAGCTAGGAGCAGCAGAGAGCTCCCAGCAGTGGTGGGTTTGTAGCCAGCTAAGGCAAGTGGCAGCGAGCTACTCATGCACAGATTTATGCACAGGCGTACTAGTATATAAAAAAGTAGGTTTTCTGAATGCGTATGCTAAAAAATGGACACATTAGTTTTCCTGTTTTTATATATGTAGACCCATGCAAGTAAAATTAAGTATTTATGAAAAGCTTAATCTCCCAGAGAAGTTTTCTATAGGTGTTACTGCTTATATACTCACCATAGATTTGAGACTGTAGTAAGTATGCAATCTTAATAGAAATAACCATTTTTCAGAAAATACACTTTAATTACATTTAACTAAACAAATAAACAATGTTCTAAAAACAAAACAAAATTTAAATGTTATAAGAACAGAAAAAACGTTTTCCTTTTAATCATTTTTGGATGATGATATATCCAGACACTCCTGTTGTGATGTGACATATAATGTTCGATGTTGAGGAGCTTGGTTTAGGTAATCCTGCTTTGACAAAACTATCCTGCTTAGCTTGAACTTTTGAAGTCTGCTGCTTTTTATCATTAACTCCCCAATATTTTGAAATGGGTTTAATGAAGCTAAATTTCCTTATCTGGTGAATTGTCAATAAATGTTATTAGACTGTGGAGATGGGATCCAAGCGCTGATAACTTTGTGTTTGGGGCGTGTTGCTTCTTCTTCCTCCTCATCTTCACTCCCATCCTCATCCTCCCAGGTCATCGCCTCATCTGCTTCTTCAATTTCAGTCATAGTGTGATACCCAGGGTCACCTTCACCTTCTAACCACTGTGAAACACCTTCCTCAGCTACTTCTTCTCCACCACTATTCTGTGTTGTCCCGCAGTAATCAGTAACCTCCAGCCCTTCTAAATGCAAGTCTCCCTTCCTCGTCAAGAACATTCTTCCAACCATTTTCCAGTGTTTGCCCTTTCACTTCTTTACATGCTGCAGCAAAGTTTAAAAATTGTTGATTTTAAACAATAATTCTTTAAAACGGTAAGTTTTGTAAGGTACGCTGTCCTCTTGTTTGTACATCATTACCTTCTTTGTGCAATAAACCATGATTTCTTCTAAAACGTTTCTTGGGTATATTCATTTGGTTGCCAGAATTATCCCCAGGTCCATGGGCTGGATACATGATGCTATATTTTTTGGCAAAAACATACATCTAAATTTGCCATCTTCTGAACATAACATATTTTTGGATGGATGAGCAAGGGCATTGTCTGAATGCAATAAACAGTTTGCATCTTCTGGTGGTCCAAGCTCTTCACCTTGAAACTTCCTAACTTCTGGTACAAACTCTTTCAAAAACCAGTCCACGCTGAGCCATGCCTTTTTAGAGTTGTCATACAAGACAGGCAGATGAGTCATTATATTTTTTAAAACTCTAGGCAACAATTACAGGTGTCAGTGTATACGATCCATCGGCGCTGGCACATAGCAGTGCCAGGATCCTGTCCTTGCTGACTTTTCTTCCAAGAGTTGTTTTTTAATATTTGGAGGCTTGTGTATTTTTAGGCACAGAAGCCAGAATAAAACACTTTGGTCAGCATTGTAAATCTGAGACGACAGTAGCATTTTGTTATTGATACGTCCTATTGTTTTTTGCCTTAATGGTTCAATCTCTTCTGTTGTAGCACGTAACGATTCACCATAAGTTTATTTGTCCATAACTCAGTGCTTTTTGTGAAAAGGCCATCCATCGCTTGCTTTGAACGGTGTGTTCATATGATTTGAGAACTTAAGTGCTGCAGATTTCAATTCAGTTCCCTGCACTGGGCCCACAAGAACACTGTTGTGTGCACACTTCAACAATGCTTCCTCAACTGAGGTGCCACATGCCCAGTTCATTTGCTTTCTGGTGCCAATTTCATCAATTTCATGCTTTCTGCTATTGATGTTTGCATCTATATCAAATATTAACGCAAATTTTAAAATTGTCTTTGTTTTGTTGTTACTGTTGTTGTTAACCCTCACTTGAAGCATATTTTTTTTACTGATTTTTTTAGAAAAAGTGGAAGCAAGAGAGGGAGAGACAGAAACCTCCATGTCAGAGAAGCACATCAAGTGGACCAGAGCTGGGGATCAAACCTGCAACCCAGGTATGTGCCCTTGATTAGGAATCAAATCCCTCATCCTTTCGGTGTGTGGGCCGAAGCACTCACCACTTCGCCACAATGGCCAGGGCCATCTTTGTTTCTTTTTAATGCTCAATACAGTTTGCTTTTTTAATTCCATGTTACTAACGTGTATGAACACACACTGCCGACTCTTCTAATTTGCGATTCAGTGTTAAAGTAACTATTTTCCCTTTGTTTACATTTTAAGGTTAGGTGGAATGATATGTTTAACACATATTTTTAAATTTATAGTGAATAGGTCTAGTAATGTGTGCATTCACGAGTCACCAAGAATAAGCAAATGCACATGGCTGTGGCGCAACTCAGTGCACATGGAAATGTCGGCTGGAATATGTAAAAACTTCTTCAGAACGTCACTCCACTTGCCAACAGAACCAATTACCTATGCACAATGTGGTGTGATCATGTCTTGATCATTTGCCGAACATTGTTTAGGAGCGGCGATTCTTGGATTTAAATATGTAGACTATAGTTGGCGATAAGTAATGTGTATTTATGTTGGTGAAATTACTGCAGTGGTTTTACAACAAATCGCTTTTTGAGAAAATTTGTTAAAAATATCTGTGAATTAATCACACAAAAATAACCTGCTGAGTATAAGCAAATTTTGGTTAAAGGCATTTTAAAATTAATGGGGTGTTACTTTCCACATATGACATACAGATCAGAAGTTTTATCCATTAAGCCCAAAGTCTGTTAATTCAAGGCCCACAAACTCAAGAGTTGATTGTATGTCCAAAATCCAATCATATTTTCCAGGCCCAGGTCACCATCATCTGCTATCTAGATTAGCTTAATAGTTAATTGAGTTTGTTCTGTCTTTTTTCCTTCTCTCCTCCCTGTCTCCCTTCCTCACTTCTTTCCTTCCCACTTCCTGACACCTTCCTTCTTCATTCACTCCCCCCACTCCTTTGTCCTTTCCTTTCCCCCTAATTTTCTTTTTTCCCACCAATTCTAGTCTTCTGTTTAATTCTCAACACAGTGGGCCTATTAAAATAGAAGTCAGATTGTGTTGTTCCTCTTATCAATGCCTTTGAATTGCCTGATTCACTCAGAGTGCATGAGTCCCACAGATGCCCAGGCCTGGGATTGAACATGAAACCTGGGTAGGCGTTCTGATTTAGAATCAAACTCGCATTGAGGTTTATGGAACAATGCTCCAACCAACTGAGCCACCTGGCCAGGGCTAACCAAATGTGTTCTGTTTAAAAGCTGCCTTTTTTTCATCAGTTATGTTCAAAATGAAAACTATTTCATAGTCAATAATTAGGGACTTATTTTTGAAGTTTGGTTCAAGAGGAATTGTTTAATAATTGTTCTCAGGAAATCCGCCCCCTTTCTAATATGTTTTTATTAATTTTGGAAAGAGAAAAAGGGAGAGGTAGTGAGGAATAGAAACATCAATGATGAGAGAGAATCATTAATCAACTGCCTCATTCATGCATGCCCCCTACTAAAGATTGAGCCAGCAACCTGGGCATGTGCCCTGACTTGGAATTGATCTGGTGCCTTTTAGTTCATGGGTAGATGCCGAATCACTGACACACACTGGCCAGGCAACCCCCCTGCTTTGTTTTGTTTTTTTAGATGTTTAGTGTTAACCAGGAGAGTTATTTGCATAACTTTTTCCCAATTAGTTGATGTGCTTCCCAAGTACATTGAGAGTTGGGCAGGGGCAGGACAAGCTGTCAGATCAGTAATGGAGTTGGATAGTTGGTAGCATGCATATGTTATGAGTGGATCACTGAGACTCCATTTAAGTTGTTTTCCAGAGCCGGGCAATAGAGAGCTCCTATTCTTGGTCATTTGAGCCCGTCCTTGTTTCAGAAGTCTGTGCCCTCATAGGCTGAAGATTTAAATTTTGGAGACTGGCATGGAGCCTGCAGATCTGGGAGTGGGATGGCTAACAAGATATAACTTTGCTCTTTGACATTTGGACATTTAACTCTCCTCCATTTCAGGGAACTTCCTGTATGGTTTTTGGATTAAAGGAAGGAATGGGTTCTCTTTAATAAGTGGTTTCCACGCTAAAGAAGCAAGACTGCCATTTTTGATGACAGTCAGTAGTCTTTGAACCAGGGAAAGACAAGGACGAAGGGACAGTGTATCTTTGTACCTTGATTTAGGTCATCAGATGTGTTCCAGTTCAGGAAACAAAAGTTATGTTAGCCATTAAAGGTAAAAACAAATTAGTCTCAGGCAGAGTGTGTCTTCAGTTAAATAGTTCATAGGTTGGGAGAGGTGGCGGCAAAAATAAATCCTTTTTTTAAACAGAGCGCCAGCATTAATTATATCAAGAATCTTTATTTGATATACAGGTAACAAATCTTTGACCTAAATTTTTTGTTGCTTGTTTTAAAGAAATGAGCTCACTCATTTTTGTTGTATATTTTACTGTAAAGACTTTGCAGCAAACCTGGCATTGATGATTCAAGGTCTACATCATGCAATGAAGACTTGAAGGTAAAGTGCTCCCTTGTGAAATTAATTTTCCTGCTGTCAATTTAATTTTGTGTGGCACTTACTCTTATAATTTTGTAGCAGCCTACCTATCATTGATTTATGTTTGTAATGCAAAATTAGTCTTTTTATTGTTAAATTCTCAACCGAAAGATGCCTTTTTAAAAATTGATTTTAGAGAGAGAGGAAGGGTTAGAGGAAGAGAGAGAGAAAAAAAGAGAATCATTGACATGAGAGAGAAACATGGATTGGTTTCTTTCCCCATGAACCCCACTTGGATTAAACTGACAACCTGTGTATATGCCCTGACTGAGAATTGAACCCATGACATTTTGGCGCATGGGGTGATGCTCCAACTAACTCAGCCACATCGGCCAGGCCAGAATATAGGTTTATTTTATTGCCTGATTATTTTTATATGTAATTTCCACAATAAGTGACTACTTAGAGATAGAAATCAGAGACTTTGGTAGGGGGACTGTGGAGTCTCTGTTTCATGAGAATGAGGTTTCCTTCTGGAGTGCTGAAAAGTTTTGGAACTAGATAGAGATCATCATTGCACAGTATTGCAAATGTACCACATGCTACTGAATTTTTCACTTTAAAATGGTTTATTTTATGTTTGGTGAACTATACTCACTACAAAAAGAAAACTCTCATAATAATAATTAATCAATCAATCGAATTAAGATCATGTTACACCTTTAAAAGCAATCCAATAGGCTCATTTAAAACCGGTCTTCTGGTGAAAGGTTACATTGTTAATTTGAGACTTTCTTGTTTCTTGAGATAGGCCTACGTTGCTGTGAATTTCACTCATAGGACTGCTTCCGCTGTTCCATAGATTTTGTGTTGTCATGTTCTCATTTAATTTGTCTCAAAGTATATTTTGATATTTTGATTTCTTGATCTCATTGTTAATCCATTCACTGTTTAGTAACAGGTTATTTAGCCTCCATGCGTTTGTATGTTTTCGGGTGTGTTGTGTGTGTGTGTGTGTTTGTGTGTAATTGATTTGTAGTTTGATAACACTACAAATGTAGTTGGAGAAGTTGTGTGAAATGATTTGAATCTTTTTAAATTTACTAAGGCTTTTTTATGGCCTTACATGTGGTCTATCCTAGAAAATGTTCCATGTGTACTTGAAGAAAATGTATTCCCTGCAGTGTTACAGTGTAATGCTCTGAAAAAATCAATGAAACTCATCTGGTAAAATGTGTCCTTTAAGGGTGCTGTTATCTTTTTTATTTGTTTTGGAAGATCTATCCATTGATGTCAATGGGGTATTAAACTCCCAACTATGATGATATCAATATTTGCTGTATATAATTAGGTGCTCTTATGTTTGCAAAGGTTCTTTCTTGTTTTTGGATGGATCCCATTATCATTATACCAGAGACCCGGTGCACAAATTTGTGCATGGGTGACGTCCGGCCGTCCTGCCCCAATTGGGGCTATCGGGTCAGCTGGCCAGTGAGAGGGGCCACAGATGGTTGGTGCGCCAGCCCTGCCCTCTTGTGAAACTCCCAGTTTAACTCCCAGTCGAACTCCTGGTCCAAGGGACAATTTGCACATTAGCCTTTTATTATATAGGATAATGGCCTTCTTCGTCTCTTGTTATAGCCTTAGTTTTAAATTTCATTTTATCTGATCTAATTATTGCTATCCTGGCTGTTTTTGTTTGTTTGTTTACATTTGAAAAAATTTTAATGTATTTTTTTACTTACTGATTACTCTTAGATAGAGAGACCAAAGGAAAGATGCAAAGAAAGTGTGCATGTGTGTGTGTGTGTGTGTGTGTGTGTGTGTGTGTGTGTGAGAAAGAGAGAGAGAGAGAGAGAGAGAGAGAGAGAGAGAGAGAGAGAGAGAAACATTGATTTGTTGTTCTTCTTAATTATGCATTCATTGGTTGCTTCTTGTATAAGCCTTGATGAGAGATTAACTTGCAAACTTTGTGTATCAGGACAATGCTCTAACTAATTGAGTTACCATGTCAGGGCCTTTTTAGTTTGCATTTTCAAGAAATATAATTTTCCATCCCTTTGATTTTAGTCTGTGTGTATCTTTCACTAAGGTTAGTTTGTTGTAGACAGCACATGTAGGGGTCTTATTTTCTTATCCATTCATCTATTCTATGCCTTTTGATTGGAGCATTTAAACCATTTACAATTAAAGTGATTATTAATAGGCACATACTTTTTGCCATTTTATTCTTTATAAATTATGTTCTCCACCTTCTTCTTTTCTTCTTTCTGTAGAAGTCCCTTTAACATTCCCTTTAATACTGTTTTTTTTTTTTTTATGATGAACTCCTTTAGCTTACGAGGGAAGCACTTTATTTTTTCTTCAATTTTTAATAATAGCCTTGCTGGGTAGAGTAGTATTGGTTGTAGGTCCTTCTTTTTCGTAATTTTGAATATTTTATGCCAATCCCTACCAGCCTGAAATGTTTCTCCTGAGAAAGCATCTGACAGACTTATGGGGACTCCTTTGTAGTTAACTATCTACTTTTTCTCTTTTAGCCTTTGAGATCCTCTCTTTGTCTTTAAGCATTGCCATTTTAATTATGAAGTGTCTTGGAGTGGGCCTCTTTGAATTCATCTTGCATGGGACTCTCTTTGTGTCCTGCACATGTGGTCCTTATATTTCACCAGGTCAGGGAAGTTTCAAGTCATTATTTCTTCAAACAGTTTCTCAATGTTTTGCACTCTCTCTCCTCCTTCTCTACAATGTGAATGTTACTATGGTTTGTGTTGTCCCTGATGTCATTGAAACTAGCTCATTTTTTAAAGAAAAACAAAACTGTTTTTGCTGCTCTAATTGGGTGCTTCCTGCTACCTTGTCTTCTAAATCAAATATCCTATTCTTTGCTTCATCTAATCTGCTGTTGATTCCTTCTAGTGTATTCTTCATTTCAGATAGTGTACTCTTCGTTTCTGAGTGGTTATTTTATGTGGATTCTTTGTCCTTTTTTATGAGTGCTATCTCTGTGTTGAAGTTATTACTACATTCCTTGAGCATCTTTGTAACCATGTTATTGAACTCTGTATCTTATGCATATTTTCCCGCCATTTCATTTAGTTATTTTTTCTTGGAACTACTTCTTTTCTTTCATTTGGGGCATGTTTGACTCCCCATTTTGTCTGCCTCTCGCTATTTGTTTCTGTATATTAGTTAGATCTGCTTTGCAACCTAGTGTGATATTGTGGCCTTATGTACTAGGTGTCTTTGAATCTCGTTGACACAATCTTTCTGATCACCTCAGTTAGGTGCGCCTGAAATGTCACTTGTGTGTGTTCTGTGAAATCTCCTTTTTTAAAGCCTTGAGTGCTGTTGGCCTGTTTGTGGATGGGGTTGATGTTCAGGCTGGCTGAATACACACAGTATACAATTGCTGTGCAAAGGCTGACCCTGTGTTGAGCAAGTCAAGCCAGGTCAGTTTGCTCAGACATTCATTTGGGTGTTCTGCTGGTGGATCTAATTGGGTCATGCTCTGAAGTTCCCCCACCTAACCCTCGGGTGTGTTGGTTCTGGGGCCTCTTGGAAGGGACTGTGCTGCAAGTCAATGTCAGTCTCTGCCTGTGATTTCCCTTGGGCTACCTGTGTGGAGCTGTAAAGAGATCCAGTATTTGTGACTGCCTCTGCTGGGCCTGGGTGCAGCTGGGAGGGGCCAGCGGCACAGCAGTGCCTCCTTCCACCAGTATCCAGCCGATGGGGCAGCTGAGCAAAAAGCCCAAGTCACTTGGAGATCCACCTCTGCCTACAAGCTTTCTGTTGGGGTCATTCACTGAAAGAGTGCCCATTGGTATGTGAGTTGCATGAGGTAAGTGACTGATCAGGTAGGTGGAAGTGGTGTTTACCATGTTGATAAAGATTCAAACTCCGTTTAGTTTTTGGGTGTCAGGGCACTGAGCACAAGTCCCAGGGTACACAAATGCCACTTATCAGCCACCAGGTACCCGTGGACTGTTGTGTTTGGGTGGGGCCTCAGGAAGACATTAAGGGAAGGCGATCAAAATTCATCGAGGCTCAAAGACCAAGATTTGGCTCTATGAAGGGAGGGCTCAGCACTGTAATTGTGGCTTTAGTTAGATCAGCAAGGGAATAAAGACCCCCCAACCCAAAGTCACACTACTCAGTCTCTGACACCACCTGAATCCACCCAGACCTGCTAAAGAGATCTCCATGAAACACCATGGGCCCACACTCCTTTGCAGCGTGTAGCACCACAGGGTGGGGGACAAGGATTCAGGACGATTGTCTAGAACATTCCCCAGGTTGAGGCCTTAGGAAGGGAGGGCTTGGCATCTGTGAGCATTGTGGGAGAGGGATTCAGCACAGGGAGGGCGCCCAGAGGCCATCCCCTCAGCGCTCTCTCCCAGCGCCACACAAAGCAGTCTCTTCACATGACTCCCAGGCCACTCTGAGCCACCCTTTCCTCATAGCCCAGGGAAGGTGGTGGGAAGGATACTTGTGTGCTAGCCATTTGTGAGGGCTCCTGGGTTTCTAGCAGACTCCCAGCTCTTCCTGGAGGGCAGAATCCCTGCTGATTTTCAGCCAGATGTCCTGTGGGCTCCTCTTCCAGGCTCTGGTCCTCAGGGATGGGAGCATGGGGTTGAGACAACATGCTCCTCAGGGAGAACATTTCACTGAGGCATGCCTCTGAAATCTCAACTACCACAAGTGAATGAAGGGCCAGCCCTTTTTGAATCTCTGTCCTTCCTATCAGTCTAGCTGAGGCTTCTTCTGTAGATCCTTGGTTATAAGACTTATATTCAGCTAGTCTTCATTTGGTTATTCAGGTTGGTAGTTATATAATTGAGTGGTAATTCCATTCTGGTCCATGGAGGAAGTGAGTGTAACTTTCACCTCCTTTGATTCCATCTTGGATCACCCTAAAACATTCTGAAATGCACTGCAGGGGCTCACTATTTAGTATATGGGGAGGTGAATTGCTTTTTAAGTGAGGACAGAATTGTAATGTTAAAATTCAGTTACTAATTTATTTCTAATAGATTTAGCATCTAATGAATTCTTTGATTCCAGTAGCATTACAATTAAGTTTAATGTTTTCATTTTAATTAAGATCAAGGCAAGTTTCTCTCTCTCTCTCTCTCTCTCTCTCTCTCTCTCTCTCTCTCTCTCTCTCTCTCCTTTCCTTCTCAGTTACAATTCATTCATTTTGGAATAGGTAGTCATAGATTAAGAATTCTAAAAGTAAAATTTAAAGTATATTCTAATTATTCTTTGTCCATACTTGATTACTTAAGGATAAAGTTATTTCAGAAACACATACCTCGACAGCAAGGACATCTAAAAATCAAAGAAAACGTATTCATCGTCCACCGTTGCATCTGGAAAAAATGTCTCAAGAATCACAAATAAACAGGGCATGTGACAAAGAGGATACATCTTCATATTCAGGACCCTCTTTTGTGCAAAAGGATGAGGAAAATGTGCATCAAGCAAAGCACATTAGAGACAGGAAGAATTTACAACTTTCCAGAGATGAGTCAAAGCAGAAGTCACGTGAATGTTCTGTAAAATTCAAAACCACTGATTGTTCTAAGGAAGAGCCACTACGTGATAACTCTAAAGAAGGAGCAAGCTTAAGACAAATGCCTTCTAATTTGACAAGTAAAATGCTTGATTGTGAGGGAAAAGGTGCATTTGGAAAGACTATCTCTGCAGCATTACAAACATTTCCTAAACGAGGAGAAACCACTCCCAAAATTGTTTCTCCATCTCATGGACACCCCAGGTCCCCAGAAGACTCTCCGTGGGACTCTTCTTCTGAGCTTTCTTTAAGAGAAAAGGAATTACACTCTGAAAATGATCACAAACCTAATGCTGAACAAGTTTTAAACAAAAATGAGCAGAGTTTTTATAATGATACAGAAAATAAAAAAGTAAGGACCCTAGTAGTTACATCTGGAGTGAAAGAAGACCAAGAGTTTGCTGTGCAGATGACAAAAAATATGAACCCAAATACCACAGATTGGAAATTAGGCATCGAACCTACACCTCAGTCTCCTGATCCGAAAAGGCATCCTGAATTGCAGCTCCCCTGCTGCAATGAAACAAAACTCATCATTGAAATAAAAAGCCTCGATATGCCTGCTGTTACAAATACTTATAAGGAAACAAAGCCAAATCAAGACTTGTTCCAGAATCCATTATGTGCAGATAATTTCAATGCTAATTGTTGTAAAGGCATGGACTCTAGATTACAAGATATGAGTTCCTCTGCACTGCACAATGACAGAACACCTGAAGTATGTGTAATTGGAGAACTAAAGCAATATATACAAAGTCTTAGGAATGATATACACATGTTAAAAGGGAAGAACCTGCCTTGGGGAAAAGAGGAAGTTCAACTTCAAAAAGAGGTAGAATTTCACTTGCTGTTACTTTTTGTTTTCTCTCTTTATCAATTCTCTGATCCATTCTGACTTTCCACTCCTGAAAAATATATTGTATGTAAAATGAGGTTGTCTAAATATGTAATCATATATATATATATATATATATATATATATATATATATATATATATATATTCTGTCAACTACATAGCAGGAGTATGGGAAAATATTCTCCTCTTCTTTAATTGACTTCACTCTTTCTGTCTTTCTTCTGAGTTCGCAACTAATTTAGCTGTCTACCATGTAACCTATGTAGTATGAAGCAGTGAAAAGTATAAAGGAGAATGTTTAAAAAATGTAATAAGTACTATGCTGTTGTTTTTTAAGTCCATTGGCTCCAATTTACATCACATCTTATAGCTCAGGGAGTGTGGCTCATTGGTAGAGCACGGACCTCTGAATCAAGGTGTCCCTGATTGGCTTCAGGGTCAGGGCACAGTGTTGTGGCTGGATCTATAGTAGGGGATGTGCAGGAGGAATCCAATCGATATTTTTCTTTCATCGATGTTTCTATCCCTCTCCCATGCTGTTTTTCTAAAATCAATTTAAAAAAACATAAATTGCCCTACCCAGTTTGGCTCAGTGGATAGAGCGTGGGCCTGTGGACTGAAGGGTCCCAGGTTCGATTCTGGACAAGGGCATGTACCTTTGTTACTGGCACATCCCCCGTGGGGTGTGTAGGAGGCAGCTGATTGATGTTTCTCTCTCATCGATGATTCTAGCTCTCAATCCCTCTCCCTTCCTCTCTGTAAAATATCAATACAATATATTTTTAGAAAACAAACCATAAATTGCATCCCAGAAATAATAAAATGGAAGGAAGCTATACTGGGAGAAGGGACATAAACAAATATCCACAGCTAAACTCATCTATTTTGTGCTATAGTGTGTACAATCTTCTATGGTTTACTCAAAACCTTGGAACTTAGAATTCTAACATGATCATTCAGGATATTTTTATTTCATGTTAGTTACAGTTTACATTCAATATTATTTTATATTAGTTTCACATGTACAGCATAATGGTTAGATAATCATATACTTTACCAATTGGTCTCCCCAATATTTCAAGTACCCACCTGCACTGTACATCATCATTGTAATTTTATTGAGATATTTTACTAACAAACATATAAACTTCCACATATACTTTTATCACCACTCTCAGATGTGTTTGTTGAGTCAAAGCTTTACATTATGTTGTTTAATAAAGTATGATACTGCCATAAAAATGAAACCTTACCATTTGTGACAGCATGGATGAACCTAAAAGGCCTTATTCTAAGTGAAGTATGTGTCAGACAGAGAAAGATAAGTCCCATCTGATTTCATTTATATGGGGAATGTAAAGAGCAAAATAGATGAACTAAGAAATTTGAGAGAGACTCATAGATAACACATCTGACAGATGGATGTGAGAAGAAAGGGAGTCAGTAGACTGGGCAAAAAGTAAAGGGATTGAGAAGTACAAAATGGTAGTAACAGAATAGTCACAGAGATGTCCAGTTCAGCACAGAGAATGTAGTCAATCCCACTGTAATAAGTATGAGTGGTGCCAGGTGAGCACTTGAAATATCAGGAGGATCACTTTGTAGAGTGTCTGATTGTCTAACCACCATGTGGCACAACTGAAACTAATACAAATAATGTGGGATGTGAACTGTAATGGAAAGATTAAAAATATAGAAACAGAGAATACCTTCCAAAACTAAAATCATGGCAATTATCATTTTGAAATGTACGTATCATTAGGTCACATAAAGTATTTGCAATAAACTCAATATTTGTCTCTAAAAAAGAAAACTGAGTTTTGAGGTGGAAAAAAAAGTTGAGACATTTTGCTCCTTTATTAGAAAAAGTGTATGAGGCCTCTCATTACACTAAGATAGCAGTTCTCAACCTGTGGGCGACCCCTTTGGTGGTCGAACGACCCTTTCACAGGGGTCGCTTAACACCATCCTGCATATCAGATATTTACATTATGATTCATAACAGCAGCGACATTACAGTTATGAAGTAGCAACGAAAATAATTTTATGGTTGGGTCACAACATGAGGAACTGTATTTAAAGGGCCAGAAGGTTGAGAATCACTGCACTAAGGCATTAAATTTCTTTTCAAAAGTCATACTTAATTTCGCTGGTTAATTTGATGAAATTTTCTGTTTATGTATCTCATTCAATATTATAGGATTCCTAGAGGCCCAGTGCACAAATTCGTGCACCAGATCAGACCAAAACTGGCTCTCCAACATACCCCAAGGGGTCCCAGATTGTAAGAGGGCACAGGCCAGGCCAAGGGACCCTGCTGGTGCATGATAGGGGCTGGAGAGAAATATGGGAGATTGGTCAGGTGGGGAGGGACCACGGGAGGGCTCCAGGGGCATGTCCAGCCCATCTTTCTCAGTCCCAATCAGTTGTATCCCAGCAGCAAGCTAACCTACCAGTCAGAGCATCTGCCCCTTGGTGGTCAGTGCACATTATAGCGAGTGATTGAGCAACCTTAGCATATCATTAGCATATTACACCTTGATTGGTTGAATGCCTGACTAGATGACTAGACACAAAGCATATTAGGCTTTTATTATATAGGACTAGAGGCCCAGTGCACAAAATTCGGAAACGGGGTGGGGTGGGGTCTCTCAGCCTGGCCTGCAGCCTCTGGCAATCCAGGACCCCTCGGGGGATGTACAACTGCTGGTTTAGGCCTGATCCCACAGCAGGATTAAGCCTAAACCAGCAGTCATACATCCCTCTCACAATCCGGGACCGCTGCCTCCTAACCTCTCACCTACCTGACTGCCTGATCACCCCTAACAGCTCACCTGCCTGCCTGATTGCCCCTAACCACTCTGCCTGTCTGCCTAATCATCCGTAACCACTCACCTGCCTGCTTCATTGTACCTAACTGCTTGCCTGTCTGCCTGATTGCCACTAACCACTGGCTTGCCTGCATTATCACCCCTAACCACTCAGCTGCCTGCCTGATCATCCCTAACAACTCACCTGCCTGCTTGATCACCCCTAACCACTCAGCTGCCTTCCTGATCACCCCTAACCACTCAGCTGCCTTCCTGATCACCCCTAACCACTCAGCTGCCTGCCTTATTGCCCCCAACTGCTCACCTGCCTGCCTGATTGCTCATAACCCCTCTGCCTACGTGCCTCATAGCCCCTAACCACCTCTGCCTCGGCCCGAACCATGGTGGCTTCATCCAGAAGGACGTCCAGGATGACGTCTGGAAGGTCGTTTGGCTGTCCAGTCTAATTAGTATCTTATGCTTTTATTATTGTAGATACTCTTTCTTTTGCTGCCATAAAATGCTAGATAATGCATCTTTAGGAACTTTGGACAGATCATTAAACCTTGGTTTTATTCCCATTATCTGTGAATATGGGCTAAAATAAGTAGATAACTACTACTCTGTCCTCTAGCTCTAAGATTTTATAGTGACTGTGACATTAGGGGGGCATTACATTAACCAACAATCCATTGGTTTCACTCTGCTACAGTGTTGTGGTAAACTTTTGTTACTATTTATTATGAATTCCACCACTTTTTTGATGCCATTAAAGATCTTAAAGAAAAATATTGTAAAAGGCAATGGGGGAAGGAATAGCTTCCTGCAGAAAGAGGATAGCTTCCTATTTGCTACTGACGCACACTGTCACATCCTCTAAATCTGGCTGTAATGCAAGACCCAGGTGGGAAAGAGAAGAGGACACATTTTGCATTTTTTACTTTTACTTCTCTGTCTCTTCTAGATAAATGGGGTGCGGTGGATAAGGGGAATGTTAGGTAGCAAAGAGTGGATGTGATGTGAATAAGAGCTCAAAATTAAGACAGCCCTATAAAATCTTGGAAAATTCTGCTTCTTTACTGAAACAGAAATGAAGCAGAATTTCAGCTTCAATGACCTATAATGATAAAAACACAAAATATTTTTATTGATTAAAGTCGTGGCAATTAAACTAAGAGCCAAATGATAAAATTAATGAAAACATAAACAGTCTTTTTAATGACAAAGGTAATAGCAATATCCTTAATATCAAACTTCCATCAAAGGTTGAAGAAGAAGAAAAGAAGCAAAAAAGTAGTAAAAGGAAAGTGACAGGAAACAAGTATAATGCTGCTGCTGATGACAGTGATGCACGGAGCCAGCAAAGCAAAGTTGAACAAACCGAGAAGGAGCAGCTTCCTATTATGGAGAATGAAGCTTCTGACAGGTAAGCCTACAGCAGTATTTAATGGTAGGTAATTATTCTTTTCCTGTAAAACAAATTCCAATTTGAGCAAATATTCATGATTAACACATTTTATATGTTTACTAGGGAGACTGATCCTTCCCTGGTAATCAGAAAAATGTAAATCAACAAACAATGAGATACCAATTTTTGAATTTAAAATGATAAATATTTTATTTAAAATATAACAATCAGAATTGGCACATGGGAGGAAAAGGCACTCCCCTGCACTACTGGTACATGAAATTGGCACATCTTTTTCAAATGGTAATTGAGTTAGTTTCAAAATGTCAGGTATGTCATTCCTTTGTCTCAATAGCTTCATTTCCAGAACTAGATCCTACAGGAAAACATGACTTGTATATACACACATGTACACATTCTAAAGACATCAATTATATATTATCAGCTATAAAATAAATAAATCATGGAGATGTAATATACAGTTTGGTGACTATAGTGAATAATATGGTATTGCATATTAGAAAGTGGCTAAGAGAATATATCTTAAAAGTTCCTTTCAAAGAAAAAAAATTCTGTATGTATGTATAGGAACAGGAGTTAGACTAACTGTGGTGATCATGTTGCAATGTCTTATATAATTAAAGGGTAATATGTAAATCAACTGAACAGCAGAATGACCAGTGGCTATGATGTGCAGTGACCACCAGGGGGCAGATGCTCAACACAACAGCTGCCCCCTGGTGGTCATTGCGCACTCACAGGGAGAGCACCACTCAGCCAGAAGCTGGGCTCAGGGCTGGCGAGCGCAGCCGCAGTGGCAGGAGCCTCTCCCACCTCTGCTGCAATAGGTCATTATATGCACTTTATGTAAATGTATATATATATATATATTATGGAAGATGTTAAGGATATATAATATACATTTATGCATTAAGGATACTAACATAAATGTTACATATATACATAAATATATAAGTGTATTTATTACAACATTGTTTACAAAAATGTTGTAGGTAGTGTAAATACCTATTTATAAGGTAATACATTATTATACCCATAAAATAATGTAGTATGCAGCCCCAGGAAAAATGGGGGTAATTCTAGCCTACAGTATACTGATTGTTTCACAATTGACTTATATTTAAAGCATTGGGTTTAATGTCATGTCTTGAGTAAATTTTGTGCGAATACTCTAGTCATAAAAGGAAGTTATATGCTGCACTGTCACTATACTTTGTTTCCACCTAAATTGCTAGTTACTAGATTTTTGTGTTTTGTTCCTAATACCTGAGTGCTCAAATATTGGGCACTCAAATTAATCTGAAAGCTGGGGGATTTCACAAGGCAATTTGTTCCATTTCTTATCTACAAATTTCAGCATATTGTGTAAAACCTATTAAAACACATCAAGGGATTAATCTGCCTGGTGAGGGGCTGACCGACCTTTCCTCTAAAGTGCCAGATGGTCAGTATTGTGGGCTTCACGGACCATGGGGTCTCTGAAATCTGTCACAGACACTAGGTAAAGGAGTGGGTGTGGCTGTGTTCCAGTCAATCTTTATTTACAAAAACAGGCTCTGGGCTGGATTTGGTGTGCAGGCATTCGTTTGCTGACCTTTGCATTATAAACCAAGGGGCTCCTAACTTAGTGAGTCTTCTTTTTGAAGGTACCCTGCATGCATGCCTTTATCTTTCCTTTCTTAGGAGAACAGATTTCAGTATGCACCACACCCAATTTTTCAACATATTACACAATTGACAAAAATTCAGTTTATAAAGTAAGAATATTACCTGCATGTTTCCCCCTTTATTTCTGTTACAATTTAATATGACTAATTACAGTGTACTTTGTACATTTGAGTAGTGTAACACATTCTAGAGTTGGATGATTTTCATCTAGCAAGAAATCTTTCTGTCATCTTTGTAAGCATGAGAAACATCACAATCAGGTTATATAATATTATATATCTAGAGAAATTTCATGGGTTCTTTTACTTGTATAGTATTGTAAATTTGGCATGTTTTTAACCATGGAATGTCACAGTTGTATGAAAAAAACTTTTAAGTATTACAAAATACTTCCTAGTCACTATGAAAGGATTGAAAGCTACAGCTAAACATGAAGAAGATGAGATCATTCAAAGTCCTTCAAAGAACTATCTATACTCACTGATTCTAATTTCCCTTCCATGTACTCTTGAGCCCACTCTAGTAATTTTCAGTCCCCCCTCTTCTATAAAATTGTTTTTCTTGAGGTTAGTACTTGTTTTCCCTCTAATAAATCCAGAACTAATGTTTTAGACCTGGTTTTACATAACCTATCAGCAATATCTGACCCAATGGAAAACTCTTTTCATTTGGCTTTCAGGACTTTGAGTTTTCAGGGGGTGAAAACACACTCACCTGGTTTCCGCCTTGCCTGCCTAGCCTGTCTCTTAGTCCTTTGGCTTCTCCACATCTCCCACCTTTACACATTCAAATGTCCTGGGATTCAGTCTTTGGTCTTTCTTCTACCAAAATTGACTTTTAGTACCTTGTATATACTATTGATCTTCAAAATATATCCCCAGCCCAGATCTCACTCCTTCATGCCAGACCTATATATCAAACTGTCAGCTTAATATCTCTTTTGAAAATATATATTTTTATTGATTGTAGAGAGGAAAGGAGAGGGAGAGAGAGAGAGATAGAAACATCAGCGATGAGAGAGAATCATGGATAGGCTTCCTCCTGCACACCCCCTACTGGGGATTGAGTAATGTGTCAGCAGATCTTGTGAGATTACTTTCAAAATACAGTGGAACCTGAATATAAGGGACTAATTCAGGCAAGGGGTATACTTTAAAGATGAAAGTCAGTTATATATAATGAAGTAGGTTTTCTGAATGTGTATGTGAAAAAATTTATGCATTAGTTTACCTGCTTTTACATATGTAGACACATTTGTATGTATGAAAAGTTTAATTTCACAGAGAAGTTTTCCAATCACATTATTGCTAATATATTCACCGTAGTTTTGAGACTGTAATACGTACGCAATCTAAATGGAAATAACCATTTTGCAGAAAATACATTTTAATTATATTTAACTTAACAAATGGACAATGTTCTAAAAACAAACAAAATTTAAATTTTATAAGAACAGAAAAAAGTTTTCCTTTTAATCGTTTTTGGATGATATTATATCCCCACACTCCAATTGAGGTGTCACTTTAATGTGTGATCTTGAGGGGCTTGCTTTAGGTAATCCTGCTTTGAAAAAACTATCCTGTTTAGCTTAAACGTTTGAAGTCTGCTGGTTTTAATTTTTTTTTTATAATTAACTCCCTAATGTTTTGAAAATGGGTTTAATGAAGGTGAATTTCCTTATCTGATGAATTGTCAATAAATGTTATTAGATTGTGGAGATGGGATCCAAGCGCTGATAACTTTGTGTTTGGGGTGTGTTGCTTCTTCTTCCTCCTCATCGTCACTCCCATCCTCATCCTCCCAGGTCATCGCCTCATCTGCTTCTTCACTTTCAGTCATAGTGTGATACCCAGGGTCACCTTCACCTTCTAACCACTGTGAAACACCTTCCTCAGCTACTTCTTCTCCACCACTATTCTGCGTTACCCCATAGTAATCAGTAACCTCCAGCCCTTCTAAATGCAAGTCTCCCTTCCTCGTCAAGAACATTCTTCCAACCATTTTCCACGGTTTGCACTTTCACTTCTTTTCATGCTGCAGCAAAATTCAAAAATTGCTGATTTTAAATGGTAACTCTTTGAACCATAAGTTTTGTAAGGTACACTGTCCTCTTGTATGTTCATTGTTACCTTCCTTCTGCAATACAACCACTACTTCCTCTAAAAACTTTTTGCAGCTATTAGTTTGGTTGCCATAATTATATTTAAAGGTCAGGGTTGAAATGATGTGTTTTAAGATACATACATAATTTTAACTTTATACTGAATAGGACTAGGATTTCCAGTCACCAAGAATGAGCAAATGCACATGGCTGGGGCACAGCTCAGTGCACTTGGGAATGAAGGCAGCACATGTTAAAACTTCTGCAGAAAGTCACTCCACTCACCAACAAAACCAACTCTCCACACGCCATGTGGTGTGATCAGGTCCTGATCATTTGCCTAACACTGTTAAGGAGCAGTGACTCGTGGATTTAAATACGCAGACTATGTTTGTCGATAAGTGGTGAAATTACTACAGTGGTTTTACATTAGGCCTATTTGATAAAATTTGTTAAAAATAACTGATTTAATCACAAAAAATAACCTGTTAATTTAATTATAAGCAAATCTTGATTGCATTTTTAATTTAAAGGTTGCTTTCATTAATACTCACATATGACATACAAACCAGAAGTTTTATCTGTTAAATCCAAAGTCTGTTAATTCAAGGTCCACAAAAATCGAGACTTTACTGTACCAGTATATCCAGAATCCCATCACATCTTCCAGGCCAGGTCACTACCATCTGCTATCTAGATTAGCTTAATAGTCAACTAATTGAATTTCTTCTTACTTTTTTTCCCCTTCCTTCCTTCCTTCCTTCCTTCCTTCCTTCCTTCCTTCCTTCCTTCCTTCCTTCCTTCCTTCCTCTTTTCCTTCCTACTTTCTTCTTCCCTCCTTTCCTCCCTGACTCTCTCTTTCCATTTTCTTCTTATTTACTTTCTTACCATAAATTCTAGTCTTGTGTTCAATTTTAAACACAATGGGCCTATTAAAAGGTAAGTCAGATTGTATTGTTCCTCTGGTCAATACCTTCTAATTGCCTATTTCACTCAAAGTACATGCCTCCCACAGGCCTTCCAACTAGGGATTGAACCCAAAACCTGGGTAGGTGCTGTTTCATCTGCTATGTTCAAAATGAAAACTATTTCATATTCAATAATTAGCGACTTATTTTTGAAGTTTGGGTCAAGAGGAATTGTTGAATAATTGCTCTCAGGGAAATCCTTTTTAATATGTTTTAATTAATTTTAGAAAGAGAGGAAAGGAAAGGGAGAGAGAGAGAGAAACATCAATGATGAGAGAGAGTCATCAATCAGCTGATTGGGAATTGGTCTGGTGACCTCTTGATTCATGGGTCGATGCTCATCCCTTGATGCTTAGTGTTTAAATGTTTAGTTTTAACCGGGAGAGTAATTTGTGTAACTATATGTAGGTTCTAATTTTATTTTAATCCTCACCCAAGGGTATATTCTTAATGATTTGAGAGACAGAGACAAACATCAGTGTGAGGGAGAAACGTCCAATGGTTGCCTCCCGGTATGCTTCCCGTCCAGGGACTGAACCCAAAACCCAGGTAGGTGCCTTGACGGGGAATCAAACTGGCAACCTTTTGGTGTATAAAATGATGCTCCAATCAACTGAGCCACCCAGCCAGGCATTGTTGTACATTTGTGGAGGTATATAATCATGATATTCTTATGCATGCATTTATTCCATAAAAAAAGTAAGTATACTTTTCTGTTGGTAAATTTAGCTTTTTATATTAAGATTAGATGCAAAAGTTACCAAGTAATTTCATTTTCAAAGAAAACCATAACTAATTGGATTCTTGCCATTTTCTAACTATGTATATATGACATGCAGGTATTTTATTTTTTTCTATTTTCTATTTTTTCCAGTTTTGTTGAGCTATACTGGACATGAACATTGTATATTTTGAAGGGATACAGTGTGTTTATTGGATACACTTTTATGTTGTTAAATGATTACCACGGGATTCTTTGTTCACATTTCCATTACATCACATAGTTACCCATTCTTTCTTTGTGGTGAGAACATTTAGATCTACTCCCTTAGCAACCTTCAAGTATATAATACAGTATTGTTAACTATAAGCACCATGCTGCACATCAGACAGGGTGTATTCCTATATGAACATATATGACGTTTATTTAAATAATGCTGGCAATATGAGAGAGCAGGAGGTCATCCAAGAAAATCTATTCTGTACCCCCACACCACACAACAGCTGCTTATATGGGGTAGAAAGACAAAGATTACGTGGGGAAGTAGACAAAAGAAATAAGAATGGGTATGGTGCAAATGCCATACAATGGGTATCACAGGCACGGGGCAGTAAGGAGAAGGAATAAAATGGGTATAATGGTTTCAGATTGCACCAATGAAGGCTGGGGCTCCAGTGTTTCATCAACAAGGTGGTCAATCTTTCCATCGTAACAGGTAGTTAAGGAGGATAGACCACATTTCCTGGTTAATTTCCAAGTCCAAGGGGGGTGGGGGGAACTCCCTGCCAGATGAGAATATGTTTTCTTTAATTGGCACAAAACAATCACGGTTAACAGAGCATGATTAATACTTGTTATAACTATAGCTGGTCTCTGCAATCTATTTCTGCCTCTAGCAGAGGATTTCCTTCTTTCTCTTTCCCTGGAAAAATTCCACTGTGTGTGTGTGTGTGTACATATATATGTGTTTACAGACATTTACTATATAAACACACATATACATGTACATTCACATACTAAATACACATACATACATACATACATACATACCACATCCTCTTAACTGTTCATTAATTGGTGGACACAGAGGTTATGCATCTTGGCTATTGTGAATAAGGCTGCAGTGAACATGGGAGTGCAGCTATCTCTTTGAGGCGGTGATGAAAAATGTATGACTACTCTCTAAATGTTTGTTAAATCCATTGGTCTAATGTTTGGTTCAAGGTTAACATTTCCATCTCTTCACACTGAGCCTTTAAGTGTCTTTAAGGATGAATTGAGCCCTGGCCTGTGTGGCTCATTTGGTTGCAGCACCATCCCTTACACCAAAAGTTTATTGGTTTGATTCCCAGTCAAGGCATATACCTAGGTTGTGGGTTTGATCTCTGGTTTGGCTATGTATGGGAGGCGACCAATCAATGTTCTCTCTCACATTGATGTTTGTCTGTCAGTCTGTCTGTCTGTCTGCCTCTCTTTCCATTCCCCTCTTGCTAAGACCACTGGGCATAATCTCAGGTGAAGATTTAAAAAATTAAGAAAATGAATGAATTGAGTCTCTTGTAGGCAGCATATAGTTAGGTCTTATTCTAATCCGTGAAGATATTCTCTACTTTTTGTCTTTTTATTGAATTTATTGAGGTGTCTCTAGTTAACAAAGTTACACAGGTTTCAGGTGCACATTCTACAACACATCATCTGTACACTGCATTCTGTGTTCACCACCCCAAGTTATCCTATGCCATTTGATTGGAGAATTCAATCTACATACAAAGTAATTATTGGCATGTAATGACTCACTAATGCTATCTAGTTGTTTTGTGGCTGTTTTGTATTTTCATTGTTCCAGTCTTCCTCTCCTGCCGCCTTCTTTTGTGAATTGAAAATTTTCCATAGTGTGCTTTGATTCCTGCTCTTTATCTTTTGTGAATCTGCTGAAGATTTTTGCTTTGTGGTTACCATGAGATTTATATAAGACATCTTATAACAGTTTATCTTATGTGGATCACATCATTGGTTATATTTAACTGCAGATTTATCTTAAGAAAAGAAAAAGAGAAGAGCCAAAACGGTGATCTGTTATGTGAAAAATATAGGGTGCAGTTAAGAAAGAAAGAAGAGCACTCTATTAAAGAAGTTGAAATGAACCCACCACTTGAAACCACGATTAGAGCAAAAGACTTCACACTGGCGATTATAAGAGACAATGAGGTAAATTTATCTTTGGGGAAAATCTCTTATTTCTAACAGTACTTCATCAATAGCTATAGCCTGTCATTTAATGTATATTATTAATTTAAAAAAAACAAAAAATATTCTCATTCAAAATGTGAACTGTAACCTTTATGATTTCAATTATTATTAACTTATTACTGTCCTTGGCATCTAATAGATGCTCTGTGAATGTTTTCTAAATGAAGAAATAGAAAATAAATTGAGCTTACCCATTAACATAAATGTTAATTATGACTCTTAATAAATGTTAACATACAAGCTAAGTTGTCTTGAGACGGTGATGGAACTAGTCAAATGTTCATAAAGAAATTTTCTTTCAGTATACTGTATTTTTGCTCTATGACAAATGTAGCTATCACTTAAAATTTTAGTTTTTCATGGAAAGGAAATATCCTTGTGCTTTAAAAGGCTACGTCCTTTTCACAGTTTATTTAAGGTACTGCTCTTAAGCTTTGGAATTTTTATTAATGAAATGAGACTGAAAACTAAATGAAATGTGACCCTGTCAGTGGTCGGCAAACTCATTAGTCAACAGAGACAGATATCAACAGTACAACAATTGAAATTTCTTTTGAGAGCCAAACTTTTTAAACTTAAACTATATAGGTAGGTACATTGTTATTAACTTAATTAGGGTACTCCTAAGGCTTAGGAAGAGCCACACTGAAGGGGCCAAAGAGCCGCATGTGGCTCACGAGTCGCAGTTTGCCGAGCATGGCCTAGGTTGTAGAAGAGCAAAATTACACTCAGAGGCGACCTTCTGGAGAACAGAACGCCAGCATATTACAAGATGGAATTCTGACCAAATAATTTGCAAAACAAAGGTGACAGAAATAGTTCATAAGAGCCCTGACCGGTTTGGCTCAGTGGATAGAGCTTGGGCCTGTGGACTGAAGGGTCCCAGGTTCAAATCTGGTCAAGGGCATGTACCTTGGTTACTGGCATATCCCCAGTAGGGGGTGTGCAGGAAGCAGCTGACCGATGTTTCTCTCTCATCGATATTTCTAATTTTCTATCCCTCTCACTTCCTCTCTGAAAAAAAAAACCAAAATAAAATATATTTTTTAAAAAGAAATAGCCTATAAAAAATGAACTCTGAGGTAGTTTATTTAGTCATTTTCAAATGTATGTATGTGTGAGGTTGTATATATTTAAAAATACAATACTGTACACATGGACACAAGAGGATTTAAAGAGAGAGAGAGAGAGAGAGAGAGAGAGAGAGAGAGAGAGAGAGAGAGAGAGAGGTGTGGCTTTTGGAGCCCATTGGATAAAATGATATTGTTAATTCAAATCCATTTGTCTCAACCAGTGGCATGCACAATGGCCTCATCCAAAGAGAAGGCCTTTAATATTTACCATAAGAATCAATGTGTTGTCCATGATCTCAAAGGTATTGCTACTAACAACAGATGTTCCAGATTTTGGTGGTGATTTCATTTCCTTGATATATTCATATAGAGGTTAGTTTTCACTTCCGGTGATGGTAAGGAGGAAAGTACAGCAGGTTCAGAGATCATAATTTAGATGTCATTCCTGTACTTTTGAGAAAATTAACAATTTGTTCTAAGTAGCATCCCATTTTAATAGAAGGGGCTTCTGAAGAGAATGCAGGCCATAATATATATTTAGTGATAATTTATTGGTAAGTAATTTATTCCTTGTAAAATAGATCAGTGTAACCACCCTCCCCATATCACAGTTAATACTCATTTAAACATCATGAACAAGAAATAAAGGTTATTGAAGCAACAAATAATCTCACAGTTTTCTAAAGAGAGCTCTGTAAATTTTATATTATTCACTGCCTGTTTTTTGAAAAATAGGCTTCTTTTGTGTTTCTGTATCTACACTAGAGGAGAACTATGGATTGGTGCCAGATCACAAATTGTAGAGTCTGAAAACCTGGGGGAAATCCTGAACTTGCTTATGTTTTTAACCCCTCCATTCCAGATTGTGATAACTGAATGAGTTCATTGATGGATGTAGAAGTGCTCAGGAAAATGCTGGATTATCAGTTATTAGTAGAGATAGTTTTTTATAAATGACTATGAAAGTATTAGAAAAGTAGAATATCTATGGGATAATATTGGGGAAAAAGATTTTGGGAAGTTTACTTTATCCTATTATATGCATGGTTAATACTCTTACTGTGGGGTATGTTCAGACTGTAATCTCAATTTGTAAGTGTAATTAGAATTATTAATCTTTTACTTAAATGCATTCTGGGCTTGTGGTGATTTAGAAAAACCCTTTCTAATTCTGAGACTCTTAAAATTCTGTTGTGTGTTTTTTCACTTAAAAATTCATCATATTACATTATATTTTTGAACTTTGGAGAATTTATGCTTATATAAAGTTAGAGGTTTGGATCCAAATCTATTTTTTTCCAGTGAGATATCCACTTATTGCAACCATTTATTATAAGATAGGTTATTCTTTAATTTCAGAGGCTATCACGACATGTCATTTCAATGTTTTAGCTCACAGTCTCCTTTGTGTTCCTTAGGTTTCTGAGAGTTCTGAAAAAGAAAAATGTCGATTGGATGAAAAGCGCATGTTGTGGGATGAAATTGCCAAGCTAAGACTGGAAATGGACTCAGTAAAAAATCAGACCCTGGAAATGGGAAAAGGATATTTTGAGGACATTGCAATTGGCAGAGAAAAGAAGGACCATCCTCAAAAGACAATAACAGAAACAGTATCTCAACACAATGCACAGCTTGAAGTTCTGAGAGCTGAGCTTAGGATGCTAAAGCATAAACTGGAGATTGAACAACAAAACAGAGGAAGACTGGAAGCACAAGTTGAATCATACCGGTCTAGACTAGCTACAGCTGTACAGGACCATGAGCATTGTCAGGCATCCAAAAGAGAGCTACAACTTGCTTTCCAGAGAGCAAGAGAGGAAAGTTTTTGTTTATGGGACAAAATGAATTTGGATATGTCTAACCTAAAACATAACAATGAGATTCTTTCTCAACGACTTTCTGAAGTGGAAAGTAAAAACAGTAGCTTAGAAATTGAGCTTCACCACCTAAGAGATGCTCTCAAAGAAAGGACATTGGTTTTAGAAGGTGTAGAAAGAGACCTCAGTCAAAAACAGTGTCAAAAGGAGGAAACTGAACACGTGTCTCTGAAGGAGCCAGGTGAAGTGGATAAAGACACTGGAAAGCAGGAATCCTTCATGGAGAGGCTATCCCACCTACAGAGTGAAATGATGTTGCTTCAACAGCAACTGGATCAGGATCACAACCAAGCTGACAGAGAAGAAAAGACGGTAATTAACACCCAAGATCAGATTCGGGATATCATAAAAATATTTGATCATAAAAATCAAAAGTATGTTCTTCAGCTGCATGGAATAATGATGGACTTACTCACCAAATGGCATGGTTTTAAAGAAACAATACATCAGTATGAAAATGATAATGCAGAAAGAAATGTAAGTATCCAGACACATAAGTATTTTTCAAATTTCCTAAGAGAAAATTCAGAGTAATATTTGATGATGGCTAAATGCTGAATCTAATTGAATATTAAACATGTAGAGACTATAGCCCTAGCTGGTTTAGCTCAGTGGATAGAGCATTGACCGAGGACTGAATGGTCCCAGGTTCAATTCTGCTCAAGGGCACATGCCCGGTTGCAGGCTCAGTCCCTAGTAGGAGTGCAGGGGACAGTCAATCAATAATTCTTTCTCATCTTTGATGATTCTATCTCCCTCTCCCTCTCCCTTCTTCTCTGAATTATACATATATAAAATGTATAATTTATAAATGTGTTTGCTCTATCAGCTTCAAAGCAGACATTGTATCCAGTAGATGAACATTAGACCTGAAAGATGCTTTGTTCTGAGTAAAGACATTTGCTGCCCATGAAATTTTAAGAGGTTACATTATAGACTATTAATAGATATAGGTTTATATTAATAATTTGGTCTTACATTGATAGCATAATAATTTTAATCTTTATGTCACCAAATTTAAAACCATTAGGAAGTAGATAAATGGAAATGCTCTACCTAAAATGAGTATTTTGAAATCAAGATTCAATTAAGTGGATTAATTTGACAGCTAAGTTCAGATTTCCAGATGAACTGAAATGTAGATGCTGTATCATATAGTACCTTTCCTTCAGTAGCATCTTATATATTTGAGTTGGTATAATGTTATTTTTATTCATGACAATTTGAATTAAATTTGGAAATATTTCAGCCTCAAGTAATATATTCACATGAACTCTCAACTCTTTTCAAGGCATCTACTTTTCATTGCATCATAATTTGGGACAAATATGATGAGTTTTTGCAAATCTATACTTGATTTAATCTTCCCCCTACTATTTATAATATTCTTTGAATACTTTTACAAATAATGTGCTTATGTTTCTCATTTTGAGGCCTAATTACTATCATTTGGGGATCAGTTTGTCCAAGACCGAGAGAATTGTAGCTCTCTGTGATTCATGAACTTGGCATTGGATTTCCATTTCAGATTAGTGAGGGGTGGCAGGGTTTATGTGTAGCAGGAAGGGAGGTGAAGGCCTGATTACCTAGGGCCTTGAAGGCCATTGGAATGACTTTCCTTCTAAGTTAGGAACCTAGTGGGAGGATTTGAGCAGGGGATTGAATGTGTGAGGAGCTCTGAAGTTAATTGAAGACTCTGGTTAAAAAATAAATAAAAAGAGAAAATTTTCCATAATATCGAACTTACTACCACTTGATGCACCTAATGCCCATTTCTCTTTGAGATGTTAGTAGATTGTAAAGCTTTGAGATTTATGGGGGAGGGGGATTGAGAGTGGGACTGAATCAGCTGTCTGATGAGGCAGGAGGGTTAAATTTTCTGTGACTTTACCCTGATTAAGCAAACAGGAGCATGTCCATATGAGGAAAAGAAGGTGAATTGATATTTTTCCAGTCATAGATGATTGTCATAACATTATGATAATAATATATGACTCTAACAAGATATATATACCCAGGGGAGGACAAAAGTAGGTTTATAGTTGTTTGTATGGAGAACAATACAATAATTAGTCAATTAGTAACATAATTTAAAATTATCTGATTTGTAAAATCAGTAACAGAAATATCTTCCTAGGCAACTGTGAGACAACTTCAACAAGAACTGGCTGATACCAAAAGAAAACTATCTACAACAGAGACTTTTCTGGAGATTGAATCACGTCATCATATGCATTTAGAAGATAAGAAACCAGATTTCAAGAACAAACAAGATCAAAGCAGAAGTCAAGTATGTATGAAATTTAACCTGTCATCAGTTAATCTATAGCTGGTTAAATAATATAAAGTGTTTTAGGGTACTACTTTTCATGGCAGCTTTCTTGTGTATTTCATTGTGGTTAATATATGTAAAGCCCATGTCCCTAATGACCAGACTGACCAAATGACCAGACTGACCAAACGACCAGTAGCCATGAGGTGGCATTGACCACTTCTTGGTCTCTCCCCACAGCCCACGAGAGGGGTCAGGCGGGACTGGGGACTGGTGAGCAGGCTGAACTGCTGACCTCTTGGCCTTCCTGCCCCACCACAACCCGAGGCTCCCATGGACCAGCGATGGTGAACAGGGGATCGGGGTGGGTGGCGGGAGGACCAGGCTGACTGTCAGGCCTTTGGAATCACCAGCTCATCCCAGGCTGCTTGGAGGCTCAGGCCTGGGGGGAAGAAGGAGCCAGCAAATTCATCTCCATGCGCGTGCCTTCCTTATCTCTTGTTATCTCCTTCATTTTGAGGTCTATTTTGTCAGACACAGGTATTGCTACCCCAGCTTTATTTTTCCTTTCCATTTGCCTGGAAGATATTTTTCCATTCCTTCACTTTCAGTCTGTGGGACTCCCTTGTTCTGAGGTGGGTCTCTTGTATACAGCATATATATGGGTCATGGATTGTCTCACCAGCTGTTTAACTCTCCAATTCCGAGTGGATGTTATTCGATTTAGTTGTCCCTTCTATCTGCTCCGTGAGAAGGCACAGGACACGTCCACCTATTTGGCCGCCGTTTTGAAAACCAGCATTCTGTTCTCAATGTCCGTATCTGTGCCAGTTACTTATTGCTGCTTAATAAACCACCTCCAAACCTCGTGTCTTAAAGCAGCACTTACCTGGTGCGCAAATCTGCAGTGAGGCCAGCTCATTTCATTTCCACTTGCCACCAGCTGGAATGACTTGAAGCTGGGAAGTGGAGTCATCTACAGCAGCGCTTCTCAACCTTCCTAATGCCGGGACCCTTTAATACAGTTCCTCATGTTGTGGTGACCCCCAGTCATAAAATTATTTTCATTGCTATGTCATCACTGTAATTTTGCTACTGTTTTGAATCGTAATATAAATATCTGATATGCAGGATGTATTTTCATTGTTACAAATTGAACATAAAGCATAGTGATTAATCACAAAAGCAGTACGTAATTATATATGTGCTTTCTAATGGTCTGAGGCAACCCTTGCGAAAGGGTCGTTCGACCCCCAAAGGGGTCACGACCCGCAGCTTGGCGATCCACAGGTTGAGAACTGCTGATCTAAAGGCTTGTTTGTTCACGGGTTGGTCAGGTGCAGTGGGCTTCTGGCTGGGACGCTCCCGGGGCAGTCTCAGCTGGACACCTGTATGAGGCTGACCATGTGGCCAGGGCTGCTTCGTTTTTCACAACGTGGTGGCTGGGTTCCCAGAGTGAGCTTCCCTGGGGAGAGAGTCAGACGGCACCAGACACAGCCGTCACCATTATCACTGACCTGCCAGCAAGTTCGTTGTTGATGGTGATGATGTTGTTTTGTTTACTATGTTCCCTTATTTTGTGGGAAGTAACAAAGAATTTCAAGATAGCATTATTTTTTTAATTAAATCTTTATTGTTCAGATTATTACATTTGTTCCTCTTTTTTCCCCCCCCATAACTCCCCTCCTCCCAGTTCCCGCCCCACCCTCCGCCTTCACTCCCCACCCACTGTCCTCATCCATAGGTGCACGATTTTTGTCCAGTCTCTTCCCACATCTCCCACACTCCTTTCCCCCCCAGGAATAGTCAGTCCATTCCCTTTCTATGTCCCTGATTCTATTATAATCAGCAGTTCATTCTGATCATCAGATTATTTATTCACTTGATTCTTAGATTCACTTGTTGATAGATGCATATTTGTTGTTCATAATTTGTATCTTTACCTTTTTCTTCCTCTTCCTCTTCTTAAAGGATACCTTTCAGCATTTCATATAATCCTGGTTTGGTGGTGATGAACTCCTCTAGCTTTTCCTTATCTGTGAAGCTCTTTATCTGACCTTCCGTTCTGAATGATAGCTTTGCTGGATAAAGTAATCTTGGTTGTAGGTTCTTGGTATTCATCACTTTGAATATTTCTTGCCACTCCCTTCTGGCCTGCAAAGTTTCTGTTGAGAAATCAGCTGACAGTCATATGGGTATTCCCTTGTAGGTAACTGAGTTTCTTTCTCTTGCTGTTTTTAAGATTCTCTCTTTATCTTTTGCTCTTGGCATTTTAATTATGATGTGTCTTGGTGTGGTCCTCTTTGGATTCCTTTTGTTTGGGGTTCTCTGCGCTTCTTGGACCTGTAAGTCCATTTCTTTCACCAGGTGGGGGAAGTTTTCTGTCATTATTTCTTCAAATAGGTTTTCAATATCTTGCTCTCTCTCATCTTCTGGCACCCCTATAATTCTGATGTTGGTACGCTTGAAGCTGTCCCAGAGGCTCCTTACACTATCCTCGCATTTTTGGATTCTTTTTTCATTTTGCTTTTCCGGTTGGATGTTTTTTGCTTCCTCGCATTTCAAATCATTGACTTGATTCTTGCGCTCCTCTGGTCTGCTGTCGGGCGTCTGTATAATATTCGTTATTTCAGTCCGTGTGTTCTTAATTTCTAGTTGGTTCCCCAATATAAGATCGAGGGTCTTATTAGTTTTCGTGTAGATCTCATTAAGTTTATCGGCAGCTTCTAAACAGTTCTTGAGAGACCTTAAAAGTGTGGTTCTGAACTCTATTTCTTCCATTGACAATTTTGTCCTGTTTCTTTGTCTCCGCATTTTGTTATGCTTCCTTGGTGCACCCCCTAGTGGTCTTTGTTCGCAGTCTTATAGATAAATCTTGATTGTTGTAGCTAATTCCAGGGAGGGTTTGACCTCCAGGCCAAGTGGCTATGAGAATCAGCTATGAGTGTCAGCAGTGAGAGAACTTCTGTCCTCTAGGGAGGTGCTAATCTAGCCTTTGACTGAGGCTATCCGGCAAATGCCTCTGTGCAGGGCTTGGGCGGGGCGGGTCGCACAGGATCAACAGGGTGGCCCGGAGAGAGCAGTTATGGCGGCTCTCAGTCCTGTCCCCAGGGGCTCTGCCTCTCTGAGTCCCAGCACCCGCTGCAAAGCTCGGAGAGAAAGCTGCACTCGCTCTGACCGAAGCCAGACAGTCCCGCTTCTCCCGTTTGAGTCTGGGTCCCTAAAGACTCGCCCGGATCTGGTGCTCAGAGTCTGCAACTCCCTCCCTATTGAAAACAACAACCACGCCCTCCGCCGCCAGCCCGCTCCTCGCACTCCGCACCTCAGAATTTGACTTCAGCACTGTGCCTCCTCTGAGTGTCCGTATGCGTTTCTCTTTCCTCCTAGTTGTAGGACTTCCACTCAGCCAGCGTTCCTGTGGTTCTGGGTGATGTCCATTCCGTTTTTTGGTTTCACTTTTGAAGTAGTTGTTCAAAGCAGCAAACTCCGGCGTTAACCTATGCCGCCATCTTGGTTCTCCAAGATAGCATTATTGAATTAAGCCTCCCACGCCCACTGTTTTGGTTCTAAAAAAAATGTAGAGTTTATGTCGCTAAACTTTAATAGTAAGAGTTTTAATTTCTCCATAATCCAGGGAATCATTTCTTCTTGGAATGCAATTCTAATTAGCACCAAATGTTTTTGATTCAGTAAAAGACCTATGGCATTAGAATCCATATTTGTAAGAGTCATGAATTACTCTCATTTTGAAAGTCTTATCTTGGGAAGCATTTGATGACAGTTCTGAAAACCACAATATGATATCTCTAAAACTTTTTTAAAGATTGTGAAGAGGTAAGGTGGGGGAAGAGGTAAGAGACTTTCTACTAAGGGCCAACGGGTAGTCATTTTGTGGAGGAAAGACATGAAACAGTCATAGAAATGGAGCATAAAGTCAAGTGCAGATGTTGTGTGGCAAAGGCAGCACCAGTAAATGTATTTTTGTGAGTCCTGGTCGTTTTAACTTTGGTTTTGATTCTGAGTAATTGAAGGTTCCACAATCCAAAACTCTACCACCATACAGATAACATGTTATTGCCATTGAATTCATTTCAAAATGTCATACTGGTGAACACACCTTCATAACCAAACTAGATCCTGTTCTTCATGCAGAATGATGATCTTATTGGAAAACTGCAACCGTCATCTTCAAACTGTATACGTCTGGATGAAGAAAAGACAGCTCAAGAGGAGTTATCAAGGGAAGCACTTCTAAAGGAATGTAAAGAACTAGAGGCTGAGGAAGAGAAGTGGAAAAAAATGGCAAAAACGCTCAGAAGATATCAGGACAAGCATATGGCAGAAGATTTTGAAGTAGAAAAGTACACACCGAAGCTTGATGAAAGGATAACGGAAATAACAGACCAATTGACACAACTCGACTTATTTTTACAGGTTAATTTGTTGATTTAATGTGCTATAAATCACTTCACTGCAAAATACGTTTCTGATGAATACAGGGGTTTTGCCTTTCCTTTGCTTCCTTTAATGGCAATTTATTTTACAGATTTCTGGAAAGAAGGTGGCATTTGTTTTTCCTTTTTAGTATTTCAGTTTCCATCATTATTATCACCGAATTGATCTTTCTGAATGATTCTTAGCGGAGGATCATTTTATTTTTAAGACCAGTTGATGTTAAACAAGACTATTTGAAAGAAAAGGGGGCCCTGACCTGTTTGGCTCAGTGGATAGAGCGTTGCTCTGTGGGCTGTACGGTCCCGGGTTCGATTCCGGCCAAGGGCATGTACCTTGGTTGCGGGCACATCCCCAGTCGGGGGTATGCAAGAGGCAGCTGATCAATGTTTCTCTCTCATCAATGTTTCTAACTCTCTATCCCCTTCCCTTCCTCTCTGTGAAAAATCAGTGAAACATATTTTAAAAAAAAGAAAGAAAGGGGAATGTGATTTAAAAATTGTTCCATACTCTTGAGTTAAGTTATATCTTTCTACTTTAAAATTTTAAACTGATTCTATTATTCCTTGATTTATCAGTTTACATGAGTAGTCATAGAAGAATGATTAACCTTATAACTCAGATTTAATTCAGTGGACATTGATGATAAATATTTTAAATGTCAGATTTTTTTCACACTTAAGACTGACCTCTGAGTCATCGACTCAAAACTAAAGAAGACAATTGTAACTGTTCATGGTATACTTACTTTAAAAATGTATCCTTTTTGTTTGCTTTAGACACACAGAGCGTCTCAAAAAATCTCAGAGCCGTTAACATGTACTCATAATGCTTCAAATAGAAGTCATTTGGAACTCAGAACTCTGCTGTTGCAAACTTCTCAAGATGATAGCAGAAAGAGAGTCAGAAAAACACATGTGACTATACCAAGCAGTATTGGAACGCAGCAAATTATTGGAAAGGAAACGAACTTTGTAAGTCAAATGCAGAATCAGAGAAAATAAATTTAACACAGTAATTAGCCTCTAAACTTAAAACATAATTACCATTGTGCCAAGTTCATGAGGTCAGTGGGGCGTGAAAGCTAACTAAATAGTATAACTTTGGCAAATGAACTTACCATTCAGATGTTCTTCCAGGACAGTTGCATCTCTTCTCCTTTTTTGGTTTTCCGTGCCTTTAATTTTTCCCCTTAATATTTTCATACAGTTAACCTGATCTACCAGTCATTAAGTTGAATGTCTTGAAGCTCTAAAATTTAGCAATCCTATATAATAAAAGGCTCATATACAAATGGACCAAACGGTGGAACGACTGGTCGCTATGATGCGTACTGACCAGCAGGGGGCACAAGCTCAATGCAGAAGCTGACCCCTGGTGGTCATTACGCACCCACAGGGGGAGCACTGCTCAGCCAGAAGCTGGGCTCATAGCTGGTGAGTGCAGCGGCAGTGGTAGGAGCCTCTCCCACCTCCACAGCAGTGCTAAGGATGTCCAACTGACAGCTCAGGCCAGAGATGGCGAACCTTTTGAGCTCGGTGTGTCAGCATTTTGAAAAACCCTAACTCTGGTGCTGTGTCACATATAGAAATTTTTTGATATTTGCAACCATAGTAAAACAAAGATTTATATTTTTGATATGTATTTTATATATTTAAATGCCATTTAACAAAGAAAAATCAACCAAAGAAAAGGAGTTCTCATGTCACCTCTGACACGCGTGTCATAGGTTCGCCATCACTGGCTTAGGCCATCTGCCGGACATCCCCCGAGGGCTTCCAGACTACAAGAGGGCACAGGCCCAGCTGAGGGACCCCCACACCGAGTGCATGAATTCCGTGCACCGGGCCTCTAGTACTATTATAAAATCGCTTGTCAGAATTCCCCTAAATAGAAACATTTAAGATAACCACTTAAACACAATGGGTTAAGTGACTCCAACACAATCAGGTACTTGGTAAATGTACTTTCTTGATTGTGACCTTTGTTATTATCACTAGAGGGCGCCGTTAGACAAACTGTCCTTTATAGTTTTCTACTCTATATAAAGACATACATGTGAAATAGGGAAAGATTAACGTAGGGGTGAGGGGCAGTAAATTGACAAAGTGGCTAAAAATAATGTGATCTGCAGGAGGAGGGTGTGGGGAAGACAGAAAGGGCAGATCCCACCTCCAACGCCTTGGTAACAATGGTGTAAGCAATGGCCTCTGGAGCTGTTTTTGGTCATTTGACCTCCAGCCAGGCTATCTTGTTCTCCTTAGAGGTTGTTGTTCTAAATTATGCCTCAGTGTCAAATGATTAACATCTCCAAGGAAATGAGTGTATTGTACAAGGGTGGTGAAGGCAAATGCTTGGCAATGTCTTTGAGGGATTTTTTAAAAAAATCTCTAAAGTGGCTACTAAGTATGTCCAAGGGCATCTTCAAGGATCTTGTACGGACCGCCCTTCCAGAGGCAGCAAGTATTACCCGATAAGCCTTCTGCATCGCTGACAGCCTCCTGACTTTGGATTCCTTAGCTCGGACCCCCTCTCCCCACTCCCTAGAAACCTAAGTACTTTTCAGAACAGTTTAGAACCTATACTTGAATCGAGTAGCTCTGCTCTGACACATTTTCATTGTTAAAATGCTATTTAATGGGAAATTTCATTTATTATTGTGGCTATTTAAAAAAATGCAAGTCATTGAGGGAAAAATAAAATACTAAGCATCTGCTGTTTACAATCCTCACAGGGCTCAGAAGCAGCCAGCAGAGGGCAGCACCGAAGTGCTCCTTCTTGCAGGAACCACAAAGCAGATGACTGAGTACTACTAATATGAGGCCGGACCTGGAGACACCTTGTGGTGGAAATCCTGATTATAGCTTTGCAGGCAATAGAAAACTTGGTGTTCCTACTCTGAGAATCTTCTTTTATGAATCAAATAAACTTGTAATACTAAACTGATTAATATTTGTCTTTAAGTGAAAATTTCTGCCATCTTCTTACATAGAGAACATTCTTAATTGCTACTTTCCTTATAGCATTTTTATTTCAGTTTTTGTAAAATGTTTTGCTGAGCAGCTGTACATTTTCTAAACAGTGAAATGAAGGAAATATTTGAATTTTTTTTATATATTTGCATTTTTAAGTGAAGTTCACTTATGTCTACATCTTGCCAGCCCTTGAATGACTGATGAGTAAGATGGCAATGTCAGGCCATCTTGACATAGCAACTAGCTTTTGTTGCGTATCAGTTATTAATATATCCATTCATTATCTCAGTCATTGAGCTTTTTAGTTCCATAATTCGTTTGGCTCATTTTGTAGTTTTCATCTCTTTGGTAAGGTCCTTCTTTTGTTCATTAATTTTATTCCTGAGCTCATTGAACTGCCTTCTTGTATCTCGTTGAGTGTCTCCATGACTGCTGTTTTGATTTCTCTCTCGTTTATATCACAGTCACCCATTTTTTTGAGTTCCTTTCTGGAGAATATAGTCATTGTCTTCCTGTGTAATTGTTACCTTGGTGGTCCATGCTGCTTGATGGGTTGTTCCTCTGCTGACACATTTGAAGTGGTGAGCACTTTTCTTATTTAGGAACATTTTCCTTTCCACAATTCAGCAGGTTGATAATTTGAGGTCTTTCTTTAGCTGTCCAGTAGGTGGCAGGATAGCGCAGTTTTTGTTTTCTCTTGCCTGTACTACTTAAGCTTGGGGAGGGGCACTTCTCCTCACTTGCTCAGTAAAGCATTGGCAGGAGGTTGCCACTGAATTAATTAGATGGAGTCAGAGCCTAATCATTCACCAAGTCCTGATTCTGGTTGTGCCATGGGGATTGTTTCCATCTCTTCTGGGCAGGACAGGATTCTGATTTCCCAAGTACATTTAGCCAATGTCGAGTCATTTGTTGTTCTTAAATTCATTTATTTGCTGTTTTGTGTTGTTTTCTTCTTTTCTTCTTCTCCTGGTGATCTGGGGATAACCATTTAGCCACTGGGCGCAAAAAGAACAAAGGGAAGAACAAAGACAAGTGTCCAGCGGCCCGCCCGGCTGTGTTGAAATGCTTTCAGTCCTCATCTTCCTTGAACATCCCACCCCCTTCAAAAAAGGTTCTCCCTTTTCCCGATACTGGAGATTTCCTTCCTTTTTTTAAAAAAATATATTTTATTAAATTTTTACAGAGAGGAAGGGAGAGGGACAGAGAGTTAGAAACATCAATGTGAGAGAAACATCGATCAGCTGCCTCCCGCACACTCCCTACTGGGGATATGCCCGCGACCAAGGTACATGCCCTTGACCGGAATAGAATCTGGGACCCTTGAGTCCCCAGGCTGACGCTCTATCCACTGTGCCAAACCGGTTAGGGCAGATTCCCTTCCTTTTACCAGTTCCTCCACCAAATACCCTCCCTCATTTATGAAAAACCCAAAAAAAGAAAACACAAAAAATGCAAAATACCTAAACCATAAGAAAGAAAAACCCTAAAGACCACCAATGACCCGTACTGAAAGGCCAGAGCACCCACAGTGGACCCCTCCTCCTGACCCCGAAGCAGAATCAGAGCCATCAAACTACCAACACGCCTTCTGAAGACAACGGCCTCCTCTCCTGTCGGCCTGCGGTGCCCGAGCGGCTGCAGAAGGAGGAAAGGGCTCCGTGCTGCTTCCATTTGTTCTGTTAGTGACAACACTGTGCCAGCCCTAAGGGTCACACCCCCATATGCGAAACCCTGTCTGAACCTCCAGCCACTGGTATCTTTTGAACAAATCCACTTTGGCCTGGGGATGCTCACAGTGCAATGACAAACCGCCTTTCCAGTGGCAGACACTGTGTGAGCATGCCCCTTAGGACACGTGTCAGCTACTTCACCTCCATTAAAGCATGTGTGTGCATATGCATGTGCGTGTGCATGTGCAGGTGAGCAGATACACACATGCACTCTCTCAGGGCTGGGCCCTTGTGGTCTGGCAACTCGACTCCCTCTCCCAGATGCCTAGTGGTCCCAGGAGAAGCCCAGATCCGCCAAACCACAAAGGCCTGGAGGCCCTGGGTGGACCCTGGAGTCAGGCTCACTGTTAACCCAGATCCTTGCCAAGCCAGGCCTGGGCCCACGTCCTTCAGGCCAGGGCTGTCTTCCTGAGGTGGCTTTAGGCTTTGCCTCTCTCCAGCTGGCTCCTGGGGCCAGTTTTCTATAAACACTGCGTCTGCCCAGCCTGGGTGATGGGGCAGTGAAAAGCCCTGCCCTCTCCCTCCCAGCAAGTGTCCACAGTGTGCAGAGGGGAACATGTGCAAGAGGCAGTGCAGCCTGATTTGCAAAGTGGCTGCAGTGCCCCAGCGTCCCCCATTGAGGATGACACTTTGATTTATTATTTCTGAGTGACTTCCAAGGGTAAGAACCAAATGTAAGATATTACATACATGTGTTCACACTTGTGAAATATATGTGCTTTGAGTGCCTCCCAAATATATATAGTACAGGGTGTCCCCCCAAATGTAAACACAATTTAACAGCTGATAACTCAATTTTCACTCCATTTCAGGGTTAACAGATTTCACGTAATGGGTGAAGCCAGACTAAACTTTGAACAAAGATGTACCCTCTGGACTTCCTTTTGGGGACACAAAAAGGATGAGGTGTCTGGCACAGAAAGGGCCACAGTCCAGGCATCGGGGCTGCTGTTGACAGAAGATGTGAACAGACAGAACGCAGTGATTCTTGGTATTTGCGATTCCGTTGCTTCCTCAGCCGCAGCACCTGGACCAGAACTAAGGCAAGCGAAGGAGGCGCAAACAACAAGAATCATTCCTTCGGTTTGGTGTTTGTACGTATCTCTTTCCATAGCTGCCCTGGATTCCTCAACTTTATCTTTTCTGTATCCCCATAAAAAGCCTAGTGGAGAAATTATCTTCATTCAAAGCTTAGTTTGGCTTCACCCATTTTTTCGAATCAGTTAAACTTGAAAAGGGGTGAAAATTCAGTGAGTTATCAGCTGTTAAAGTGTGTGCACATTTTTTTTGGAATTCTACTTTCTGTTCCATTGGGAGTCATTCTTTTTTTTTTAATTAAATCTTTATTGTTCAGATTATTACATTTGTTCCTCTTTTTTCCCCCCCCCATAACTCCCCTCCTCCCATTTCCCGCCCTACCCTCCGCCTTCACTCCCCACCCACTGTCCTCATCCATAGGTGCACGATATTTGTCCAGTCTCTTCCCGCATCTCCCACACCCCTTTCCCCCCCAAGAATAGTCAGTCCATTCCCTTTCTATGTCCCTGATTCTATTATAATCACCAGTTCATTCTGTTCATCAGATTATTTATTCACTTGATTCTTAGATTCACTTGATAGATGCATATTTGTTGTTCATAATTTGTATCTTTACCTTTTTCTTCCTCTTCCTCTTCTTAAAGGATACCTTTCAGCATTTCATATAATCCTGGTTTGGTGGTGATGAACTCCTTTAGCTTTTGCTTATCTGACCTTCAATTCTGAATGATAGCTTTGCTGGATAAAGTAATCTTGGTTGTAGGTTCTTGGTATTCATCACTTTGAATATTTCTTGCCACTCCCTTCTGGCCTGCAAAGTTTCTGTTGAGAAATCAGCTGACAGTCGTATGGGTATTCCCTTGTAGGTAACTGAGTTACTTTCTCTTGCTGTTTTTAAGATTCTCTCTTTATCTTTTGCTCTTGGCATTTTAATTATGATGTGTCTTGGTGTGGTCCTCTTTGGATTCCTTTTGTTTGGGGTTCTCCGCGCTTCTTGGACCTGTAAGTCCATTTCTTTCACCAGGTGGGAGAAGTTTTCTGTCATTATTTCTTCAAATAGGTTTTCAATATCTTGCTCTCATCTTCTGGCACCCCTATAATTCTGATGTTGGTACGTTTGAAGCTGTCCCAGAGGCTCCTTACACTATCCTCGCATTTTTGGATTCTTTTTTCATTTTGCTTTTCCGGTTGGGTGTTTTTTGCTTCCTCGTATTTCAAATCATTGACTTGATTCTTGCGCTCCTCTGGTCTGCTGTCAGGAGTCTGTATAATATTCGTTATTTCAGTCCGTGTATGCTTAATTTCTAGTTGGTTCCCCAATATAACATCGAGGGTCTCATTAGTTTTCTTGTAGATCTCATTAAGTTTATTGGTGGCTTCTAAACAGTTCTTGAGAGACCTTAAAAGTGTGGTTCTGAACTCTATATCTTCCATTGACAATTTTGTCCTGTTTCTTTGTCTCCCCATTTTGTTATGCTTCCTTGGTGCACCCCCTAGTGGTCTTTGTTCGCAGTCTTATAGTTAAACCTTGATTGTTGTAGCTAATACCAGGGAGGGTTTGACCTCCAGGCCAAGTGGCTATGAGAATCAGCTGTGTCAGCAGTGAGAGAAGTTCTGTCCTCTAGGGAGGTGCTAATCTAGCCTTTGACTGAGGCTATCCGGCAAATGCCTCTGTGCAGGGCTTGGGCGGGGCGGGTCGCACAGGATCAACAGGGTGGCCCGGAGAGAGCAGTTATGGCGGCTCTCAGTCCTGTCCCCAGGGGCTCTGCCTCTCTGAGTCCCAGCACCCGCTGCAAAGCTCAGAGAGAAAGCTGCACTCGCTCTGACCGAAGCCAGATAGTCCCACTTCTCCCGTTTGAGTCTGGGTCTCTAAAGACTCGCCTGTATCTGGAGCTCAGAGTCTGCGACTCCCTCCTGATTGAAAACAACAACCGCGCCCTCCGCCGCCAGCCCGCTCCGCGCACACTGCACCTCAGAATTTGACTTCAGCACTGCGCCTCCTCTGATTGTCCATGTGCGTTTCTCTTTCCTCCTAGTTGTAGGACTTCCACTCAGCCAGCGTTCCTGTGGTTCTGGGTGATGTCCCTTCCGTCTTTTAGTTTCACTTTTGAAGTAGTTGTTCAAAGCAGCAAACTCCGGCGTTAACCTATGCCGCCATCTTGGTTCTCTCCAGGAGTCATTCTTTCCCACCGGAGTCTTACCTGTGTGTACATTGGAGGGGGGGGTGCCCTATATTTATGTCCAAAAGGCAGTCATTCTTGTCCTTCAGGAGTTGATTTATTATTTCTTTTCAGTGTGTGCACATTTTTTGGACCACCCTATGTTTACATCCCATAGGGAGTCATTCATTTTATCAGGAGTCTGACCTCTGTACACCATTCTTGGGGACACTCCATGTTTATATTCCAAAGGGAGTCATTCATGTTTTTCGGGAGTCTGATCTCTGTATACCTTTGTTGGGGGGACACTCTATGAATGTTCTATAGGGAGTCATTTGTTTGCATTGGGAGTCTCAACTGCTGCTGTGTGTACTTGGCCAGGTTCATGACACATATTTTTTCCGATTGCTTAATAACGGTGCTCATTGTGGGATGTACTAAACCTGGTGATTTGGGTTCTATAAGGATTTTCTCCATTTGAGCTAAAGTACTGAGAAAGAAATGTTAACATGGTTCATTTTCTGAGTGCTTTGAATTTTGTATTAAGTAGCCATTGATTCTGGAACACAAGGACGGGTTTGTAATAAAATGAGATGTAGAATTGAGTCCTAGTTTTCCTCACCTCTCGTCACTGTCAGTGCTGTTGGGGCGTTGGGTCTCCGGGGTCCCTGCTCAGCCCCCCAGTCTTCTCAGCCCCTGGAATCCACCAGCTCCCTTTGCCAGGAGGAGAGCATGGGAAAGCAAGGTTTCCTCTTTACCGTGCAACAGCGTTTATTTTATGCTCCTATTAGTTGAATCCCATTTTTATAGGAGATTTATATCACAACAGGAGGTCAGCGTAAAGTGATCCATTGGATTTTTCCAAGGCCATTCAACCAGGAAGTGTCAGGAGAAGGAGGGAGGGAGGAAGGCAGGTAGAGAACCCCTCCAGACCTAATCTAATGGTGTTCTGTCCAGCTGCCACCTGCATGTCCCCTTCCTTCCTCACCAAACCTCTCCTGTAAGTTGCCTCCTGTCACTTCCTTTCCTATTCTGATCCCTGAGGTCCTGCATCTGTGGGAGCTGCCTTCCCCAATGCTTTGAGCCAAACTGAGCAGTAGCACCTGCAGACTTCCTCCCCTGCGCCTTTGACTTTTGCAGGATCTGACACTGGCCAGTCACCGCTTGGAGCTCTCAGCCTCTGTCCCATGATTCTCTCTCCTCTGGGACAGGTCTTCAGTGCTCACACTTGCCATTTTCTCTGTCACTCACTCATTCCTTCCACAAACACTCATTTAAAGGGTCCTGTGTGCTCTCTCCCGTGTTCCACCATGGAGGCAGCCCTCTCCCTCCCCCTCTTCAGGGCTGACACACCTGGTCCCCTAGCACTGACTGCTCTTGAGCTTCAGGTCTGAGGTTGGCTCCCTTTAGACCCCCTACCCTCCCTGCAGGCTTCCTCCACTCTCCCTGGCTCCCGTGGGCTCCCTACTTATCCAATCACACCAGCTGTCAATCACAGAAGCCAAAAGCCTATGGTGCAGGCAGGACCCCTCCTCTCTCCGTTTCCCACAGGTGATAGCTCCCCTGAATGTGAGAATGGGTATGCAATCTGCCTGCCCATCTTAGCTGACTGTTCTCATCACAGGCCCCCCCAACACCCTTGTCCTTGCGTCTTGGCAGGGGTTTGTCAACTGGTCTGTCTGCCTCCTGCAACTTCTCAGCCCCATGGCACCTCTAGGCATTCACCCCAGTGATCTTCCTTTTTGAACCTCCCTTCCCTCAGCCTCAACTCTAGCTACACCATTTATTTGCGGTCTAGCTTCTTCATGGGTCACTTCAGGGTGCACCTAATTCTCTATCACCCCCCACCCCTGCCTCCAGACCCAGTCCATCTCACACACATCCACAGCTTTCATTGCAATCTTCCCAGAATGCTCCAAACACCTCTAGCCCCAGCCTCTCCTGGGAACCTCCAGATCTGTTTCCAGCTTGGATGTCCCAAGACACCTCCAACACAAAATCTCAGCAAACTATTCACCATCCTCCCCCACCAAAGCCTCTGTGCTCCTCCTCTCATCACCTCTGTCACTGTCATCCAGGCCCTTGTTGGGTCTCCTGCTCTCTTTCCCATGTCCTGTTCATCACTCCCTCAGCTGCTTCCAACTCTAATGTCTCACTCACATAGCCAACCAAGCCCAGGTGGTGGGTCCCTGGGCAGTACCATGGGGTCCAGTTGTTGAGGGGGCATCCCAAACCATACCCTGCTGAGCTCCAGGGCCCCACCTCTACCCTGGCCTGGGAGCTGTGAGATCTGGGGGTGGGAAATATCCAAGTGACAGCTCAGGGCTGAGGTCTGCCTGCAGAGAGGGTGGGATCACCCGTGGCACCACAGGGGCTCTCCCTGGGGAGAACAGCAAAGTGAGAAAATCAGAAAATGTCAGACAAACCTTGGGAAGGAAGCATCCAGCCAAATGTTTATCAACCAACCAGTGGAAGAGGAGGTAATATGTTTACATGTTTGCATACGCACACATACACACACATGCATATATACATGTATGTAGACAGCACATTGATTCCCTTAGAAAGCTCTCATTGGTTTTTTCCAAACAGGTGTATTTATCGCCCACCTATGCTTGCCCTCAACTAGCGGATGAGTGTGGTTCCAAAATGCATCTCACAGGTCACATCCTAAGGCACTCCTGGTTTGGGCTTCAGCTCCTCAGGGAGTGGCTCACTGGCCCAAGGTCACATAGCCAGTTAGAAGTCACAGTGAGGCTTGAACCGGGGGCTGACTGACTCCCAACTCTAGGGTTATCTTTCTAGGCCCATGCAGCCTCCCGAGTGACCTGGTTGTAGAAATCCAGTCAGACAAGCCTTGCCTGTCACGGGGCCCAGCTCTAGGGACTGTCTTGAGGCAGCCACCCTGGTGAGCATCACAGGACTGAGCTAACCCAGAGGACCAGATGCAACTGAACGGGCTGTTCTTCTCTTGGGCCTGAGCAAGGGGTCAGGAGTCCAGAGCTGTGTGTGTGTGTGTATGTGTGTGTCCAAGGATGATGAGAGCACAAACTGTGACAAAAATCAAGGGCTTGTCTGTGTCTCCTCCCTGGCACTTGTCCCTCTCCTCTTGGCAGATTGCCTGCCCCGGGGACAGCTCTGAGGGGCCTTGGAGGCCATGTCCCCTGCCTCCCGGCCAGAACATGCTATATCACCCTGTCCTCACTATGGTGGCAGCAGGGACCTCAGCAATTTTTATTTTAAAAGTGATCTCAATTTTAATTCCTCCTTCTCACTTTTGCCTTATTGGTTTACTCAGGGTAATGGCTGCCCTGAAGTCAAGATATTTGGAGATATTTCAGCCAACACGGTCAACAGGGTCCTACCTATGCCCCTGTCTTCAAAATATGCTGCTGGACCCTGTGGTGTTGCTCAGTGGTTGAGCATCGACCTATGAACTAGAAGGTCATGGTTCAATTCCCAGTCACGGCACATGCCCTGGTTGTGGGCTCCATCCCCAGTAGGGGGTGTGCAGGAGGCAGCTGATCAATGATTCTCTCTCATCATTGATGTTTGTATCTCTCTCTTCCTTTTCCTTCCTCTCTGAAATTAATAAATATATCTTTTTAATAAAAGTTAGAAAAATTGTATTACTTTTATGTATATTATATTACTGAGGTAAATTTTGCTGATACCCGACTTACAGCTTCATTTCTGAAAGATTTCCTGAAAACTGCTGGTATAGTTATTGTATCCCCACAATGTCTAGTACCTTCCATCTTTAAGTTTGAGCTGAGTAATCCCTTATTGCAGTGACCTCACAGCCTAATACAGGAGATGACTTAGCACAGGATGAGTCTGAAGAGAAGTTGCAGGGAGAAGGCAACGTGCTAGCAACTTTGCTTAGAAACTCCTTGGTAGAAATTGAATCTGTTCACCTGTAGATGTGTGTGTTTAACTAGGATGGCAACTTTGCAGGTATGTGGAGAGTGATAAACAAGGGATTCTTGTATGTTTGTGCAACTTGAGCATTTTAGGTGTCTTGTTATCCAAGCAGTTATCCCTTTTACATTTAAATCAGCATGATTACATATATATATATGTATTTTTTTATTTCTTTAATTGATTTCAGAGAAGAAGGGAGTGGGCGAGAGGGATAGAAACACCAATGTGTGTTTCTCACAATGATATTTCTCTGTATCTTTCCCTTTCTCTTCCACTTTCTCTAAAATGTCAATGGAAAAATATACTTGGGTGAGGATTAAAACAAAATGAAACAAAACAAAACAAAGAAACCAACAAATATATATATTTTAGAGGCCCAGTGCATGAATTCTTGCACAGGTGGTGTCCGGCCTGCCTGGCCCCAACTGGGGAGGATTGGGGCTGGGCCTATCAGGAAGAGGAGATGGCAGGAAGTTGGTTGGCTGACCCACCCTGATCAGGCCCAATCAGTGGCCGGGCAGCTGGCGGGAGCGGCAGTGGCCAACTAGCTGGAGAGCCCCACCCCGATTGGAGTCTAAAGGCTGATTGGGGGTGGGGCCAGCCATGGGGAGGAGCTGCGGGAAGTGGCCAGCTGGCCCTGTCCCCTATTGTGGGGGAGGGTGAAATCAGGGGCAAGGCCAGCTGGGGGGAAGGGTTGTGAGCCTATCATTGTGGGGTGGGCTGACCAGGGTCAGGGCTGGTGGAGGTATGGGTGGGGAGGAGCGGTGGGGGTGCATTTAGCTGGCAGCCCTGCCCTTCATCTGGGTGGGAAAGTCTGACCAGGTGTGGGTGCCCATGGGGAGGCGCTGCAGAAGGTTGACTGACTGGCCCCACACCCTGTCACCTGTTTGCTAGCCACAGGGGGCGGCATAGTGGCCGGTCATTCGGTCGTTTGGTCATTATGGTCGTTACGGCGTTAAGGTCACTGGCTTTATATATGCACCACACCCACTGCAACTGAGCTACTCCTCCCCCCACCATCTGCGATCTTCCTGACCACCTTCACCTTCTACGTTGTAGCCAAAGTGGCCATTAGCACGGAGACTTCCTGTGCCATTTTCCCACGCAGAACCTTTCAGGTGCTTCCAGGATAAAAGCCCAAGCCCTTGCAACGGCCTCTGCCCTGCTCCCCTGTGAGCCCCACATGAATTCTTTTCCTGTTTCTCACACATCCCTAGGGGCTTGCCATCCTCCACTATCTCTGATCTACAGAAGAGAAAATGAGGTCAGAGCCATTACTAGCCCTACTTTTTAGAAGGGGAAACTGAGGCTTGGAGGACACAGGTCAAATGTCTGTCCAGTGGCTGATCCAGAAGTCCAGGTGAGCTGACACCTGAGACCCGAATTACATGGCCTTCCTCAGTAAACATTTTGTGAATAGATGAGTGTTAATTAAATCAATTCTTAAACTCACAAAAATCCCAGTTCTTAGTAATGAAACAAAGCTTGTTCACATCCTCTATAATAAAAGCCCAGGGGCCGAACGGCGGAATAACCAGAATGACAACCAGTTGACCAGTTGCTATGACGCACACTGAATACCAGGGGGCAGATGCTTAATGTAGGAGCTGCTCCCGGTGGTCAGTGTGTTCCCACAGTGGGAGCGCTGCTAGGCTGATCAGGATGAGCATGCTTCCACAGAAGGCAGATCTCTGCAGTCCACGACCCCCACCAGTACACGAGTCCCTTGCTCCTGGCCTCTAGTCTATCTACACTAATAAAAGAGAAACATGGCAATTGGTATACGACCGCTACCCTTTTCATTGGCTAATCAGGGTGATATGCAAATTAACTGCCAACTAAGATGGCAGTTAATTTGCATATGTAGGCACAATACAGGGAGGTGAAAGGGAAAGCAGGAAGAAGCCCCCTGCCACTGACAGTGATTGGAAACCCAGGGGGCAGCTAAGAGCCGGGGGGCAGCCATGATCGGAGAATCAGGCGCCTTTGCCGCCCTGGCCAGTGATAGCAGGAAGTAGGGGTGGAACCAGCGATGGGAACTGGGCATGGTCGAAGCTGGTAGTAACGGGAGCTAGGGGTCCCATGCCTGGGCCTAAAGCGGAGCCAGCGATTGCGGGCCGCTGCAGCTGCGGGTCCCTGCTGCCCGGGCCGGACGCCTCAGCCAGAGGCGTTAGGCCTGGGCAGGGGCAGAGTGGGAGATCGCGGGGAGCTAGGGTCCCCTGCCCAGGCCTAATACCTTGGCCAGAGGCCTTAGGCCTGGGCAGGGGCAGAGCCTGCAACCGGGGGGAGCTGGCGGTCCCCTGCCCAGGGCTAATGCCTCTGCCAGAGGCGTTAGGCCTGGGCAGGGGCGGAGCCTGCAACCGCGGGGAGCTGGGGGTCCCCTGCCCAGGCATGATTCCTTGGCCAGAGGCATCAGGCCTGGGCGGGGGTCAGAGCCAGTGATTGGGGGGAGATGGGGGTCCCTTGTCCAAGCCTGACACATCTGGCGGGGGCATCAGGCCTGGGCAAGGGGCCGATCCTGCGATTGGAGGGTGATGGGGGTCAACGCCTGAGGGCTCCCAGTATGTGAGAGGGGGCAGGCTGGGCTAAGGGACACCCCCCCACTCAGTGCATGAATTCCGTGCACCGGGCCCCTAGTATATATATATAAAAGCCTAATATGCTAATTGTCCCTCCAACCATTCGATCATTTGACCAGTCGCTATGACGTGCACTGATCACCAGGGGGCAGATGCTCTGACTGGTAGGTTAGCTTGCTGCTGGGGTCCAGCTGATCAGGACTAGGTGAAATGGGCCAGACACGCCCTGGAGCCCTCCCATAATCCCTCCCTGGCCCCTATCGTGCACCAGTGGGGTCCCTCAGCCTGACTTGAGAACCTCTTACAATATGGGACCCCTTGGGGATGTCGAAGAGCCAAATCCATGCACCTAGCCTCTAGTTTTAAAGATTAAAATATCAAATCATAGAAGCAGGAGGTAACAGATTACTAGGAAATGAAACATAGCATTTACCACACTTATTTATATGTTCTGGTCCACTTCTAAGGATTTAGGCACTTAGAAGGCAGGTCGTGTGAACCATCATACCTGGTCTTGTCCTGGAACTTGCTGCCTGCCCCGCTGGCTTTGGCCTGGGTCTCTGTAATCACTTCCAGTGACAAAACATCATCTTTTCTCATTGAAAAGCCCACATTTATCAGCATTAATAGGATCAGTTCCATATTCTTCTCTGTGAAATTTCCAGTAAGTTTTTCCAAAATGTAGAATATGAGAGATGGTACCACGTAGAAGTCATACAAGTGGGCAATGATGGTGAACAGGTTGTCAAACTCTTTGCCTTTACTTCCCTTTTTACAGACGTCACCAAACTTCCTCATTTCAGCCTCCAGAAAGGCAGCTCTGACCTGCATAAATGGAACAGACCAAATGTTATTGCAAACACCTGACAATCATGGCAGCAATTTATTCTCAGGGATACTTCTTTTCAACTAACTGTAGTGCTTATGCTGAAAGAGTCAGTACTTTTAAAATCAACACATCAATATACACATGGTAGCGGGTGGGGCCACTGGCCAACCTCCTGCAGCCCCTCCCCCTGACTGACCCCACCTCCAATGGGCCCCCACTGCCCTGATTGGCCTGTAGCCCCTTCCCCGACCCGGGCCCACCCCAGATTGGACCTTCACCCCAAAAAGGGGCAGGGCCCAATAGCCAACCACCTCTGGCCTCTCCCCTGGGCCACTGACCCCAAGTCGGCAACCCCCTACCCAATAGGGGGCGGGGCCAGCTGGCTCACCCACCACATCCCCTCCTCATGCCTGACCCCACCCCAATCGGCTCCCCCAATCCCAATTGGTGTGGGGCCTGCCATCCAATCACCTGTTGCCTCTCTCCCCAGATGACATGGCCCTGATCGGCCCCAATTGGGGCTGAGTTGGCTGGACCCCAACCATGCACAAATTTGACCACTGGGCCTCTAGTTATCCTATCTAATAATAGACAAACATGGTAATTGACAGTACCTTCACTGTGCTTCCCATTGGCTAATCAGGGTGATATGCAAATTTACTGCCAAAAAAGATGGCGGTTAATTTGCATACCTAGACACAATGCTGGGAGGCGAAAGGGGAAGAATGGAAGAAGCCGCCTGCGGCTGACAGTGATCGGAAACACAGGCAGCAGACAAGAGCTGGGTGGCATGGCAAAGGAGAACTGTGATCGGAGAACTGGAGCCGCCTTTGCCGACCCTCCAGCTGGTGATTGGAGAAGCCGTGCGGGGCAGGGAAGAGGCAGCCGCCAGCAGCCACCTCTTCCCTGCTCTGGCCAGCCAGTGATCGCAGAAGTACCCGTATTTTTTTTTTAAAGTACCTGTATTTTTAATAATTTCTTGACATGGTAAAATAATTTTACATTACGATCCAAGGGTGGTGGGGTGAGGAGAAGGAGCAGCAGAACAATCCAACAAACAAAAAGGGAAACAGAAATGCATGGTGGGAGGGATTTGAAGGGTGGATAGGGGCATTGCCCAACTGAAATGCAGTTGGTTTGTTACTGAGTACTATTCATGGGAAGACAGCACCCTGACTCCTTCTCTATACAGCATATTGGGAGTAAAAATGATACATCCGGAGAAACCAAGATGGCGGCATAGGTTAACTCCGGAGATTGCTGCCTCGAACAATCACTTCAAAAAACAACTAAAAGACGGAATGGACATCATCCAGAACCACAGGAAGGCTGGATGAGTGGAAATTCTACAACTAGGAGGAAAGAGAATATCATACCCAGACTCAGAGGAGGCGCAGTGCTGAAGTGAAATACTCAGGTGTGGAGTGTGCACAGAGCGGGCTGGAGGCGGAGGGCGCGGTTGTTGTTTTCAATTGGGAGGGAGTTTCAGACTCTGAGCTCCAGATCTGGGCGAGCCTCTAGGGACCCAGACTCAAACAGGAGAAGCAGGACTGTCTGTCTTCAGTCAGAACTCGAAGGCAGCTTTCTCTCCAAGGTTTGCAGTGGTTGCTGGGACTCTGTGAGGCAGAGCCCCTAGGGATGGAACTGAGAGCAGCCATAACTGCTCCAGCCCACGCTGTAGATCCCTGGGGACCCGCCCTGCCCAAGCCCTGAGCAGAGCCATTTGCCGGATAGCCTCAGGCAAACGCTAGATTAGCACCGCCCTAGAGATCCAGCACGGAAGCTCTCCCACTCCAGACACAGTGGACTCTCATAGCCAGTTAGCCTGGAGGTTAAATCACCCCCGGTATTGCCGAAAACAATCAAGGCTTAACTACAACAAGACTTCGCACAAAGACCACTAGGGGGTACATTAAGAAAGCATAAAAAATGCGGAGACAAAGAAACAGGACAAAACTGTCAATGGAGGATATTGAGTTCAGAACCACACTTTTAAGGTCTCTTAAGAACTGTCTAGAAGCCGCTGATAAATGTAGTGAGATCCTCAAGAAATCTAACGAGACCCTCGATGTTATGATAAAGAACCAACTAGAAATTAAGCTTACAAGGACTGAAATAACGAATACTATACAGACTCCCAACCGCAGACCAGAGGAGCGCAAGAATCAAGGCAAAGATTTGAAATGCGAGGAAGCAAAAAACACCCAACCGGAGAAGCAAAATGAAAAAAGAATCCAAAAATGCGAGGATAGTGTAAGGAGCCTCTGGGACAGCTTCAAGCATACCAACATCAGAATTATAGGGGTGCCAGAAGATGAGAGAGACCAAGATATTGAAAACCTATTTGAAGAAATAATGACAGAAAACTTCCCCCACCTGGTGAAAGAAATAGACTTACAGGTCCAGGAAGTGCAGAGAACCCCAAACAAAAGGAATCCAAAGAGGACCACACCAAGACACATCATAATTAAAATGCCAAGAGCAAAAGACAAAGAGAGAATCTTAAAAACAGCAAGAGAAAGAAACTCAGTTACCTACAAGGGAATACCCATACGACTGTCAGCTGATTTCTCAACAGAAACTTTGCAGGCCAGAAGGGAGTGGCAAGAAATATTCAAAGTGATGAATACCAAGGACCTACAACCAAGATTACTTTATCCAGCAAAGCTATCATTCAGAACTGAGGTCAGATAAAGAGCTTCACAGATAAGGAAAAGCTAAAGGAGTTCATCACCACCAAACCAGGATTATATGAAATGCTGAAATGTATCCTTTAAGAAGAGGCAAAAGAAGAAAAAGGTAAAGATACAAATTATGAACAACAAACATGCATCTATCAACAAGTGAATCTAAGAATCAAGTGAATAAATAATCTGGTGATCATAATAGAATCAGGGACATAGAAAGGGAATGGACTGACTATTCTTGGGGGGGAAAGGGGTGTGGGAGATGCAGGAAGAGACTGGACAAAAATCGTGCACCTATGGATGAGAACAGTGGGTGGGGAGTGAGGGCGGAGGGTGGGGCAGGAACTGGGAGGAGGGGAGTCATGGGGGGAGAAAAGAGGAACAAATGTAATAATCTCAACAATAAAGATTTAATTAACAAAAAAAATGATGCATCCGGGTGGAAATATGATTAGGGGTTGGAAGACAGACAGGGAGAGAAGTCAGAAATAGACACTGAGAGAGTCGCTGGCTGGCTGGCTGCAAATACTGACTCTCCAGTAGTGATAGAATAAAAAAGTGGGGGATATCTCTGGAATATTCAAGAGATAGGGGGCAACTCTTCTATGGTTTTGACTTGCCCAGCAGATTTCCACATACACACGTGTACACGCCTATGTTTGCATGACACACATATACACATATGTGACTGCCCCTGCCCCCTGTAAGCACAGAAGAAGAAGCTGCCCACCTTTGGTCCAGGCGCCAGCACCTGTGGCCAGGGAAATAGGTTCCCTCTTCTCCTACTGCAGTCATTACTTCAATAGTCCCCTTCTGAATGTCTCTCCTGTGCTGCAACCCAACTCCACTTTTCTTCGGAAAGATACAGAACAGAGAGAGCAGTGTTAAAAGCTTACATTTTTAAGCCAGTAAGGTTGGTACTGAAACATATAAATGGAAAACTAGAGTCCTTAAGGTAACAAAGGCTACAAAGGACAGGGACAGCGCATGACCTATTATATCCAGCAATCCATATGGGGACTGAAAACTGCAATGATGACAATTAGTGAAGATATGAATCAACTAAAATAGTTGACAGGGACAATTCTTCCATCTTTGAAAATATCTACACCAAATCTGTTTAAATAGATTTTCATCTGCATAATATTACACATTCTGACAAGACCACCACCACCACCAATGTGGTCAGTGTTGTTCCAATAAATGTTTAATAACTGAGGGATACCCCCCTCGAGTGCACAAATTTTTGTGCATTGGGCTACTGGTTGATTATAAATTGCATTCAGAACCAGAGATAGAGAAGCATTGATCAGACTGTCAAACCTCAGAGGGAAGGTAGGGGAGGGTGGGGTTAAGGGGGAGGGATCAACCAAAGGACTTGTATGCATGCATATAAGCCTAACCAATGAACACAGACAACAGGGAGTAGGGGTATCTGGGAGGGTAATGGCGGGATGAGGACACATATTTAATACCTTTATCAATCTAGATATTAAAAAATGTTTTAATTTATTTCAGAGAGGTTAGAGAGAGGGAGAGATATAGAAACATCAATGATGAGAGATTATCGATAGACTGCCTCCTACAGTCCCCCTATTGGGGTGGAACCCACAACTTAGCATGTTCTTTGACCAGGAAGCTGAAGGTAGTCATTGTGGTTGGTTTGGACAACCAGGATCAGAAAGCGTGGTCATGGCTGAACTGTGGGCCCTGTGGACAGAGTTGACCTTCTCTGCAGGAGGCCGCACAGTTTGCCTTGAGCCCCAGGCTGCCTTCCGATGGGTACTTTGTACACAGAGGGAAATTTTCAGAACTGAATGCAAATAAAAAGACCAGTGGCGTACACTTTTGCTTAAAAGTGTATCTGTAAATTATTTTAGTATACTCACCACAATGATAGTACCCCAGAAGAAAATGACATGCACAGAGGCAGAATTGATGATAAGCATTCACAGAATTTCAGAGGATCTGGCCAAAATCACAACAACAGGACAGGATATGGAATAAAAGAAATGAAATTTGAGATAATGAGCAGCCTTGGACATTTACAATAAATCTATCTCAAGAAATCATCTTTAGAAAGCCCAAATCAGCTTCCAAGATGCCCCTATTGGATTCCTGTGTTTTAAGAAAGACTGCAAGACCTGGCCAGTTAAGTCAGTGGTTAGAGCTTTTGCTCCAGTTCGGTCCCTGGTTCCATTATGGTCAAGGGCAAAGACCTCATGTTTGGGTTTAATCCTAAGGCCATGTCAGGGCACATAAGGGAGGCAACCCATTGATGTGTCTCTCTCTTGAGGATTTCTCTCTCTCTCTCTCTCTCTCTCTCTCTCTCTCTCTCTCTCTCTCTCTCTCTCTCTCTCTTCCTCTCAACCTCCTCTGACCATTCCACTCTATATAGAAGTCAATGAGAAAAAAACAAACAAACCTTAGGTGAGGATAAAATAAGTATTCTATATATTTAAAATTATATCCGTTGACTTTTTAAAAAGAGATGAAGAAAGAGAGAGAGAGAGAGAGAGAGAGAGAGAGAGAGAGAGAGAGAGAGAGAAATGAGAAACATCAAGTACCTACCTCCTGTATGCCACCTAAAGGGAATCCAGGAAAGTATGTTCCCTGACCTGGAATGGAACCAGTGACCTTTCAGGGCAAGGGATGGTGCCAACGTACTGAAGTACAATGTTGAGGGAAGAGTTTATACTTGCATTATTATTTATTAACTAGAGGCCTGGTGCATGAAATCCATGCACTCGGGGGGTGCCTCAGGCCGGCTTGTGCCCTCTTGCAGACCGGGAGCCCTCCGGGGATGTCTGACTGCCCTGGAGGTGGGAGAAGCCCCCGCCACCACCACTGTACTCTCCAGTTATAAGCCCAGCTTCTGTCTGAGCGGTGCTACCCCTGTGGGAGTGCGCTAACCACCAAGGAGCAGCTCTTGCATTGAGCATATGCCCCCTGGTGGTCAGTTCGTGTCATAGTGACTCCTTGGTCGATTTGCCTATTAGCCTTCTATTATAGAGGATTATTGAATTAATTTCCATACAACAACTCTAAAGCTACTTTACCACACCCTATATTTACCTCCTGTCATTCATTATCTGTCTTCTACCTTCCCCATCCCTAAATGCATTTATTCATTTTCTTCCCTTACAAGATTAGTTCATATTTTTCATAATATTGTAAGCACTATAAGGTACGTATTCTTCAACAAATATTGGTCTCTTTCATGATACACAGTTATTTTACATTCAACACTAATACTTATGTTAAATGTTAATTATTTTTTATTGCTGAGTAGTATTGTGTTCTGTATATGAACACTTTAACTATTGATCTGTTTATGGTTTTTGTTATTTTCAGGTTTGGGGTATTATAAATAAATTTTCTGGAAATGTTGCATTCAGTTATTTATATAAATGAATGTTTTATGTATCTAAATGTTACAGTGTAGGTGCGTGTTATGCTTTTGAAGATACGCAAAACTCTGATCTAGAATGGTCATTCCCTTTGCCTTCCCAGACACACACAATAATGAAAATTCTAGTTTTTCTTTATCCTTATAAACACATATAAACACATGCAAGGTTTAATATTTTTAAATTGTAGGCCCAAAAATCAGTATAGTGTTAACTTGTTTTGTTTTAAATCCATTTCCATAAGAAATTTTTATGGTGAGCATTTCTTTATACATTTATTTCTGCTGTCTTTATCTCTTTTGTTGAAAGTTTGGTCAGAAATTTTTGCAATTTTTAAAATTAAATTAGGATTTAACCGATAGGAGTACAGTTCAGCATCTAAGACATCTGTATTCACTTCACTCATTCCTTAAAGACCCAGTTGGTTTATGTGCCATTGGAAACTATATGTTTTGAATACTGAAAGCAAGACAGTTTTTCTCAAACTTTATCTTATGCACAATTTAATGCCTACTTGCAAGATACACTTTTAAGTTTAATCTATGTTGCTAACATTCTCCACCATTCATTTTAAGTTAAAGCATTCAATAGTACATTTGTGAAGTTAAGTTTTGTACTATTTGTCAGTTTTCTTGCTGTAAAATACTCTCATCATGATCAGTTTCAAACTGATAAAATGATGGCACTAAACATGGGCCTGATAAGGTATTTTAGTACCAAATCATTACATATTATTTCAAACATGCTGAGGCAGTAGGTACAAATATACTCAAGAGCATTCATGATAATATAGTAAAATAATAGAAAGTGGCAAGTTTTAAACATTTTAAACTTTGATTTAAGTATAATTGATTTAAAGCATACATTCAAAATATTTTTATTGATTTCAGAGAGGAAGGGAGAGAGAGGGAGAAAGAGAGAAACATCATGATAAGAAAGAATCGCTGTTAGATTGCTTCCTGCATGCACCAAAATATGAATCCAGCCCACCACCTGAGCATGTGTCCTGACCAGGAATTGATCAGTGACCTGCGGGGGTCATGGTTTAAGAGTCAACCACTGAACCACACCAGCTGGGCTATATTATTTAAAATTAAAAAAAGTAATTTTTTTATCCTTGACTCTATTACAGATGTCTCCCATTTTCCCCTGTGCATATATTCCTTGGGGGATCTCTCCCAGTCCTCCCCACAACCCTCTCCTGGGAGATCTGCCAGTCTGTTCCAGTTAACCAGGCCTCTGGTCCCATCTTTACTTTCCCCAGTTCCTCTTGCTGAACACATCACCTTTATTCTCCAGTGTCATTGGCTGGGAACCTAGCCATCCTGTCGGCGTTTGAGAAAACTACATTACCCAGAAAGGAACGCCTGACGTGGGCGGAGCTAAAGTGCACTTTTGTTGTCAGGGCATCCGGTTAGGGCGGGACTTCCGCCTTCCTCCTCCTAGCGGGTATTTTGAACGTTTTACTTTCTTCAAAGCTTCACAGGTGCCCTTTATGTCAGTGTAGCAGGTGGGGGAACCAGGCTGAGCTGCACAATCACCCACAGGGCATGATCACATCAGTGTGTTTCCTGGGACTAAAACCGGAGCAGCCGGGCACTAACATTGACAGACGAGTGAATGAAAAGGTAGTCCATTTCTGATGGTGTCTTCATGATATGATATGGGAAATTTTAGGATAATTTCTAACAAGATGGGTTGTTGTGGTGCTACATGTGAGGTCCAGAACTTAGGTGACATATATGTGCCCATCTGTCATTTGTAGTTGAGGGCTGACCCAGTGAAAAATAGGAATGAGTTAGCATACATCAGTGTCACCTGCACTTGAAAATCTCCACCAGCATGGGGAAGGGAGAACATAGAAGGTTGAGAGAGAAATATATTACAGAGGTGGTGAAGTAGAATTTTAGAAAATAAGCTATTTAGAAAACAACCTGTCCTTGTGATGGCTCATTTATGTCATTAGTGAAGATGTGCCTCTGGGAATGAAGCTGTGAGACAAATATGGATCAAAGAACTACGGGCAGCAGGTAATGCGAAGTGATGGCCTCAGCAAACTGGGATTGGAGTCGGAAGTGTAATGTTCATTACCATTTTGGTGTCTTTGAGGGACAATTTGGAGGACAACATGGGTATTGCGTGACAAGACCAGTGTCAAGTCACTCACACTCCCTTTATGTGCAACATCTCGTCCTACCCTATGTTACTGACAGCCACTGTTATTGAAAAGGGGCAGTCAGACTCTCATTTGAGGCCCAGAGCACAGGTATGTTATAACTGCTCATCTGCCTTTATTGTTGTGAGAGACACAGCATCAATCTACACTAATAAAAGACAAACAGGCAAATTGCCTGCACCTTCGCTATGCCTTAAGCCACTCCCACCAGCCAGTCAGAGCGACTATATGCAAATTAACCAAACAAGATGGCAGCCGGCAGCCACAAAGCTGGAGCAAGCAGGAGGCTTGGTTGCCACAATGATGGAGGAAGCCAAGCTTCCCGCTTGCCACGGCGGGCTCTGAGCTCCACTCAAAGCAACAAAGTTTCAATTATAGAAGGTAAATAAACCCCAGATACCTGCTATCAGCTGTCCATGGCCACGGTCCTGGAGCGACCAGGAGGCTTCCCTCCCGCCCACGCTGGCCAGCTCTGAGCTCCTCTCAAAGCTACAAAGTTTCAATTATAGAAGGTAAATAAATCCCAGAATTAAACAAGAAAAGAAAAGAAAGGAAGGAGAGGCTGGGAGCTTCCGTCGCCAGGCGGCCTGGCCAGCCTGGAAACAGCCCTCAACCCATCACCCAGACTGGACAGGCACCCCAGTGGGACTCCCCACCCTAAAGGTCGTGTGGCCAGCCTGAAAACAGCCTTCAGCCCCTCACCCAGGCTAGCAAAACCACCATGGGTTGAGGGTCCCCTTTGGGAGGGGGTGCTTGACCAGCCTGAAAACAGCCATCAGCCTCTCATCTAAGCTGGCCAGGCACCCCAGTGGGGATCCCCACCCAGAAGGGGGTGTGACCAGCTGTAAACAGCCATCATCCCCTCAGCCAGGCTGGCCAGGCATCCAAGCGGGAAGCCCACCCTGATCTGGGTCACCCTTCAGGGCAAACCAGCCGGCCCCCACCCATGCACTAGGCCTCTATCCTATATAATGAAATGGTAATATGCAAACTGACCCTACCAGCAGAACGACTGGGAATGACTGGTCACTGTGACACACACTGACCACCAGGGGGCAGACGCTCAATGCAGGAGCTGCCCCCTGGAGGTCAGTGCACTCCCACAGGGGGAGCTCTCCTCAGCCACAAGCTAGGCTGATGGCTGCCAGTACAGCGGTGGTGGTGGGAGCCTCTCCCACTTCCTCAGGAGCGCTAAGGATGTCCGACTACAGTTTAGGTCTGCTTCCTGCTGGCAAGTGGACATCCCCTGAGGGCTGCCAGGCTGCCAGAGGGATATGTGACTACCAGCTTGGGCTCGATCCTCCAGGGAGTGGGCCTAAGCCAGCGGGTGGACATCCTCCGAGGGGTCCCAGACTGCAAGAGGGCATAGGCTGGGCTGAGGGACCTCCCCCAAGTGCACAAATTTTTGTGCACCGGGCCTCTAGTAGGAGTATAAGGAGAGATTGACTTTGATGGGACTAAGGCCTGCTGTGTTCCCTGATGTGGGGAGTAGAGGAAGCAGGGTGGGGAGTGTGACAAACTTGGCATCTCAAGAGAGAATCTTATCATGGGATGTACTCTTCTCATTATGACAGGATATGAACTTTGAGTACGTGGTCATTGCATTTGCTCAGGAAGAGTGGGAGATTCTTGATGAGGCTCAGAGACGTCTGTACTGTGATGTGATGCTAGAAGTGTTTTCATTTGTATCATTCGTATGTAAGGCCTTCATTTCTCCTAGTGTCCTGAAGTGATGCCCACCCTTTATTTATTCTCCAGACATAGCAGTCTCTCTCTCAAAGCAAGACCATGGGCTCTGCTCATTTCCCCCACTGTCTTGTGAAATGGGCTGTGGCTGCCAGTGCTGAGCTCTGAGAGAGCCCTGAGCAATAGAGTACACAAACTTCCCTAACACCAGTTGCCTCAGAACCTGCAGGAAGTGTCTGGGTGTCAGCAGTCTTACAGACAGCCTAATGGGTCCCTCCTGCTCTTCCTGACCCAGGAAGGGGGACTATCCAGATCCATGGCCTCCACTTCTGCACCTTTCCTGTTGGTGAATGCCTGTGCCAGGTATCTTCTTTATATACATGAACCAGGGGCTGTTTTTGTAAGACCCTCCTTCCATTGTTGTTTGTAATATTACCTTCTGTGAATACTATTCAAGCGGAATGCTATGGGCCAGTGATAGCTGCTTACCTCTGCTATCTTTCATTGATAATTGGAATATTTCGTTTGTACATATTTCTAGAGAAGGAGGTGCAGGGAGAACCCTGGGTTTCTTCAGGGTGAACATACAGGATGGTCCTAGAGGAAGCCTGGCCTGACTGAGTGGCAACTCGGGGGAGGTATGACATAAGGATGGTGTTCATATTACCAGGAACCTGCTCCTGTCTAATGATGTTTGGTGCAAGTTCCAATGGCCACCCCTCATTTATGCATTTCCTTTTCCATATTTGGCACTTTACTGGCTTCTCATTTCATCATTGACTTGATAGCTTTGGCTATCTTTGCCTATGTGTCCTTTTTACATCACCTATTCCTTTGCACATCTCTTCCTGCAGTATTCTACAACATGGACCTATTCAAGTGTTATAAGGAGCACATACACGGAGTGGCCAGATTAACACATTGTATGTGGGAAACGTATTTATACGTTTTACCTATACGTTTTATGTTGACTGCCCGCATACAATGTTTTATTATGACCACCCCATCAGTATTTCATTGACACTTCCAAAATACTGAATATTGAAAACTTCCTAAGCAAATACTCTCAAGGTTTTAGTATTATTATTGTTGTCACCATTATTATTTGCATAACTAATTAATTTAATTGTACTTATGTGGTGGTCATAATAACCTGGCCGGTCATAATAATCTGGCCGGTCATAATAATCTGGCCACTCATGTACATGCTTAAATACCTCTAAAATTCCAGCTACTTGTTTATTGAGTTTTACTTGGAATGAGATGTAATCAACCTTCTGCACAGCTTGCCCATGTCGCCAGCATAGAAGATCTGCTGCAGTGATGACAAACCTTTTGAGCTCGGCGTGTCAGCATTTTGAAAAACCCTAACTTAACTCTGGTGCCGTGTCACTAATAGCAATTATTTGATATTTGCAACCATATTAAAACAAAGATTTTTATGTTTGATGTTTATTTTATATATTTAAATGCCATTTAACAATGAAAATTCAATAAAAAAAAATGAGTTTGCGTGTCAACTTTGACAAGTGTGTCCTAGGTTCACCATCACTGATCTACTGAATACTGTTAGCAGCAGAATGAGCTGGACAGTCCGCTTCTATTCCATGTGGTGCTTGTCATGTTTTTGCTCTATTTCTGTTGAAGTCTCCCTTGCTTTGCAATGTTCAGTGCTCAAGAACTTCACAGTGACCTCTTTCTAATCCATCTTTGAGGACTTTTATTTTCAGCCAATTGCATGAAACCAATGTAGTATGTGCAACCCACTTCTATAATGGGACTTCCCCCTGTCACCAGAGTCAACATTCATTTCCTCATCATTCCTCTGTTTTCAGGTCCTTGGTGTAAGATGGATGATGTGGAGGCCTAGTCTCAGCACAATGTATCTGTGGGAGAGTCTCAGGTCAGGGCTTCCAAGACAGCTGCAGCCACCCAGAGGACCCATCTGTGTAAGCCGTGCTTCTCAGTGTTAAAAGAGACTTTGCACCTGAGTGAGTTACAAGTGGTTTACTTTGAGAAGAACGTGTTCTTAAGTGATGCATGTTTGAGAGACTTGTGTTTCAGTGCAAACCCTCACCAGCAACAGAAGGATGCCAGTGGAGAGAAGCCCTGGAAAGAAGATATGGAGAGTACCTTGCTTGTGACCAGTTGCTGCTTCTAATTATCTGGGATTCCTCTAGCTAGTACAGAGGTTGGGGAAAACTTCCCAGCCATCTTAGGCCTCTCCAGCACCAGGCCACTCTTAACACTATGGAGCCACCCAGTAACAATGATATTTCACAGGAATTTCTAAGTGGAAAAAGACATCACCAGTGGGTGGAATGTGAAAGAGCTGACAGCCAGAAACAAAAAGTTGCTTATCAGAATGGTCTCAGCTCTGGAGATATGATTTCTGAGCATAATAAATGTGGGGAAGTGTGTAGACAAATGTTTAACCACCCTTCACATGGGAGAGTTCACACTGAGTAAAGCCATATGAGTGCAGTGAATGTGGGAAGCATTTCACTGAAAGGGCTGAACTCACTAAACACTGCAGAGTTCACACTGGAGAAAAGCCATATGAGTGTAGTGAATGTGGGAAGCATTTCAGAGAAAAGGCAGCCCTCACTATTCACCAAAGAGTTCACACTGGAGAAACACCATATGAGTGTAGTGAATGTGGGAAGCATTTCAGACAAAGGACTGCCCTCACTAAACACCAGAGAGTTCACACTGGGTAAAAGCCATATGAGTGTAGCGAATGAGGGAAGCGATTCAGAGAAAGGGCTGCCCTCACTATACACCAAAGAGTTCACACTGGAGAAAAGCCATATGAGTGTAGTGAATGTGGGAAGCATTTCAGTACAAGGTCTATCCTCACTAACCACAGCAGAGTTCCCACTGGAGAATAGCCAAATGTGTGTAGTGAACGTGGGAAGCATTTCAGAGAAAAGGCTGCCCTCACTGTACACTGCAGAGTTCACACTGGAGAAAAGCCATATGAGTGTAGTGAATGTGGGAAGCATTTCAGACAAAGGACTGCCCTCACTAAACACCACAGAGTTCACACGGGAGGAAAGCCAAATGAGTGTAGCGAATTTGGGAAGCATTTCACTGAAAGGACTGAACTCACTAAACACTACAGAGTTCACACTGGAGAAAAGCCATATGAGTGTTGTGAATGTGGGAAGCATTTCAGTACAAGGTCTATCCTCAGTAACCACAGCAGAGTTCACACTGGAGAAAAGCCATATGAGTGTAGTGAATGTGGGAAGCATTTCACTGAAAGGGCTGAACTCACTAAACACCACAGAGTTCACACTGGGGAAAACCCATATGAATGTAGCGAATGTGGAAATCATTTCAGAGAAAAGGCTGCCCTCACTGTACACCAAAGAGTTCACAGTGAAGAAAAGCCATATGAGTGTAGTGAATGCGGGAAGCATTTCAGACAAAGGTCTGCCCTCACTATACACCACAGAGTTCATACTGGGAAAAGCCATATGAGTGTAGTGAATGTGAGAAGCATTTCAGACAAAGGACTGCCCTAACTAAACACCACAGAGTTCACACGGGGGAAAAGCCATATGAGTGTAGCAAATGTGGGAAGCATTTCACTGAAAGGACTGAACTCACTAAACACTACAGAGTTCACACTGGAGAAAAGCCACATGAGTGTAGTGAATGTGGGAAGGATTTTACTGAAAGGGCTGAACTCACTAAACACCACAGAGTTCACACTGGAGAAAAGCCATATGAGTGTAGCGAATGTGGAAAGCATTTCAGAGAAAAGGCTGCCCTCACTATACACCAAAGAGTTCAGAGTGAAGAAAAGCCATATGAGTGCAGTGAATGTGGGAAGCATTTCAGAGAAAAGGCTGCCGTCATTAACCACAGTAGAGTTCACAGTGGAGAAAAGCCATATGAGTGTAATGAATGTGGGAAGCATTTCAGAAAAAAGGCTGCCCTCACTGTTCACCAAAGAGTTCACACTGGAGAAAAGCCATATGAGTGTAGTGAATGAGGGAAGTCCTTTAGTGAAAGCTCTATCCCCAATGAACACAAGAGAGTTCACACTGGTGAGTGTATTGAGTGTGGGATTTCTTTTAGCTACAACCATAACCTGGTTAGACACCTGAAATTTCACACTGGAGAAAAGTTGTAAATGTTCAGGGAATGTTTTATTTTTCTCAATAAGAATAAGAACACTTAAGGGGCTCTATGGGACCCATTTACATCAATGTAAACCCCTTTACTGAGAATATACACTCTGCTAGATTTGTCATAAATTTGAGATACAAGGGAGACTTGAAGGAGCTCTGTTGTACTTGCTAACATGTATAGACCTACAACCCAAATGATGTCAATGTGAATGTTTATCACTGAAGAAGTTTCACCTCTAACACCTGGCTCACCTAAGGAGTGTGAATCGGTCACATTCATTGGGTGCTCAGGGGAATGTATTCTGTGTTCTCACTTCTGCTTGAGGTAATTATGATTCCTCCAAGCTCTTGGCAGTATCTTTATTCATTTCTCTATGACTAGAAAATGGACCTGACTCAGGATTCATCCAGAGCACCCGTTCTCAGCTAAGAAGTGCTACCTCTTTCAGGGACATAGTGGTACTCACATTATGGTTTGATAAATTTTGAGGGTTTTTATTCACCAACTTGCCAACTCTGTGCTCTCCTCTGCTCTGGTTTATGATCTTTTTTATAAAGGTGTTTTAACATTTATGTTGTTATTTATTAGTGCATTATTTTCAACACCAACTACTCTAAACCTAAATTTGCCACAGTCTGTATTTACCTCCAGTCATTTTGAAATATTTCTGCTTCCCCAACCCTCCATGCAGACATTGATTTACCTTCTTTTACAATACAGTAGTTCATATTTTTCATAATTTTATTGGCACTATAAGGTGAATTCTCTTTAACAAACACTGGCTTCCTTCATGCTACACAGATAGTTTGACATTTAACACTAACGTTTATATAAATAGTTATTTTTTTATTTCTAGAAAATATTGTATTCTATGGATAACCACTTTTACTATTGAGCTGCCTATGATTTCAGTTATTTCTATGTTTGGGGTTTTATAAATAAAACAGCTCAGAATATTGTATTCCATTCTTTCTACAGATGTATGTTTTATCAAATTGTTTCAGTGTCAGTGAATGTGGTACATTTCAACATATATGGAACTGTGACCTCAAATGGTCAATCAGTTTGCCTTCCCACCCACCCACCCAGAAAATGCTATGCAACTCTGCCAGCACATGCAAAGGTTAATCTTTTTAAGTACTAGCCTCATCAATGAATGTACTGTTAACTCGCTTTTGTTTTAAATTCATTTCCATAAAAATGTTTGATGGTGATCATTTCTTTGTGTATTTCTTTCACTGTCTTTATCTTCTTTGTTAAAATGCTCAGGATTTTTTGTTTACATTTAACGTTAATTTATTAATATATTCTAACCAATAGGAGTGCGGTGCAGCCTCTACGACATATGTTTGAATTTCACTCAGTCCTCAGAGACTCAACTGATTTTTTGGCCATATGGAATTCTTGGTTTTTGAATTCTATAAACAAAATGGTTTTTCTCAATTTTTACGATTTATAGCCCACTTGTACCATACACTTATACATTCAATCTGCATTGTTAATTCTCCACCAGTGTTCTTTAAGTTTAAGCATTTAATGATACATTGAAGTCTAGGTTTGTAGTAGTTGAAAACTTCCCTGGTGTAAATATCACCACCACATTCAAACTGCCAAAATGTTGGCATTGAACATGGACATAAGATATTTCAGTAGTACATCATTATATTTTACTAGTGGCTGGGTGTATGGACTTGTGCACATTGAAAGGAAATTAATTAGAAAATGACAAGTGGGGTGTGACTGGCTGAGATGGGTCCCTCACACCCTAGTGCCAGCCTTCCCCAGACCCTCCCCATTAGGCCGCACCTGGGGCAGCGCCTTGGCTTCAAGGGTGCCTGTGGAATGAGTGGGATTCTTCTGGCAGGTGAGGTCCTGCGGCCTGACCTGCATGGAATCGGGCCGAAACCGGCTCTCCGATATCTGCTGAGGGGTCCTGGATTATGAGAGGGCAGTTGTCAGGTGACACAACCCAGAATCAGGCTCCCTCCTCTCTGGTTCCGGGATGCGTGACCCGAGAATCGCCGTTGCCTTCCATCACTATCTCTCATCCCAGTGGTTCTGGTATCTATCCATTCTCAGATACATTAGTGACTTATTTTACTAAAACCCCCGATAAGTTTCTCCCTGGCCAGAGAGCTCAGTTGATTAAAGCATCATGTCAATAGAGCCAAGTTTGTGGGTTCCATCCTCAGTCAAGCTCAATGCAAGAATCAAACAATGTGCTGCCACCGAGACATAGCAGCTGGTTCCGGAGCCGGAGGCACCACCAGGGATTATTGGGTCCAGCAGATTGTCCCTGGATCCAGGCTGAGCAATCTGCATTTCCATCTTAACCGCGGGAAGAAAGGGTAGCTGGTCGGTGGGATTCCTGCTCCAAGGACACGATGCTTTCCAAGCTAGCTTGTCTGCAGACTGTGGCGGGGCTTTGCCAGGGCGCCCACACGTCAGTGGCTTCTGCTACATCCGTGACGACTAAGAAGACGGTCTAAGGCCGTCTATGGTCTGATGACGATTTTGAACGGGAAGCCAAGTATGGCGCTCACAACAAAAGCGTGTCCCAAAATTCACGCAAGAAGTAATTTTGATAGAAAACACAGGTTTATAATTAAAACTTGTAAATTTTTTTATTGATTCATAAAGCATATAGTATAGGGTTATGTATGGAATAGCACATCGGGTAAATGGCCTCCATGGCTTTGCTGGCACATATGCAAAGCCGTGGTCTTCATTGGTCTTCATTGTCCCTGCTCCTGGGCCATAATTGGTACTTGGTAATGCTTATCAAATTGAAGGGATTGAAATCACAGGGTAACAGATATTAGAATCTTATTCAATAAACCAAATAAAATTAGGCTTTTATTTTTTGTTGTTAATGCTCATGCAAAATTCAAATCTTGTGTGAATTTTGGGACACTCTTTACCACCCCTTACCGGTCACCCTAGAGAGAGGGACAGGTATTTCCCTGTGGGATGTCGAAGGCAGGAAATCCTTTGATTTCCTGAGTGCGCACAGCCCCGTCAGCCAAGGGCATTGCCACCCCAAGATCATGGACGCCCTGAAGAGCCAGGGGGAGAAGCTGACCCCGACCTCGCGGGCCTCCTACAAAAATGTGCCCGGCGAGGACGCGGAGAAAGTCACAAGCTCACCTGCCGCCAGGTTCTCCCCATGAGCACAGGGTGGAGCCGGGGAGACTGCTTGCAAGCTAGCGCAGTGGTGGGGCTGCACCGTGAAGGGCATCCCCAAGGTCAAAGCCAATATCGTCTTCGCAGCTGGAAACTTTTGGGGCAGGACTCCGTGTGCCATCTCCAGCTCCATGGACCCCAGCAGCGATGACGGCTTTGTCCCCTTCGTGCCGGGGTTCGAGATCATTCCCTACAACGACCTGCCTGCTCTCGAGCGTGCTCTTCAGGATCCAAAAGATTCCGCGTTCATAGTCGAATCCATTCAGGGCGAGGCGGGTGTCATTGTTCCGACCCAGGCTACCTGATGGGTGTGCGCGAGCTCTTCGCCAGGCACCAGGTCCTGTTTATTGGATGAGACCCAGACAGGACTGGCCAGGACTGGTCGATGGCTGGCGGTCGGCCATGAAAATGTCAGGCCTGACCTCGTCCTCCTGGGCAAGGCCCTTTCCGGTGGCTTGTGAAAGGCTGGCCGCCCGCCTCTCCTGGCGGTGCGGGAGGAGGAGTCTGGTCGCTGGGCTCTGAAATACCTCCGTGCCCGCTGTGGGGCCTGGCCGCTCCAGAGTGGGTCCGAGTGGCCGGCGGCAGGCCGAGGGGTGGGGCCAGGCAGCGGCCGACCACAGGGGGTCGTGGGATCAGAGGGCTTCACCGCCTGGCTCTTTCCTCAGTTCCCCCGTGGTCGGCTCCCTGCTTGCCCGCGCTGGGGCGGGGGTCCATGCAGCCCTCGGGGCCCGGTCGGGGGGACCGGGGCCTGTGTGGGCCGGCCACCGGGCCCCATGGGGGGGGCATTGGGTCCCCGGCCCATGGCGGGAGCCAGGCGCGGGCTGCCACCCGCCCGCTGCCCCCCGATCTGGGCCCAGTGCAGCAGCGTCGGCAGTGGAGTGGGGTGCGTGCCCTAGCTCGGGGAGGCCGCCATGTTGCAGTGCACCCGCCCCATGGGCCGTGCCTGCTCCAAGCGGATGCCGCCCCTCCCGAGCTGGGCCGCTCCACTGGCCGCACCCCGTTTGCTGGGCCTGTGCTGCCCAGACGCGCTGGAGTCCCAGTCTGCCTGCAGGCCAGCTGCGGGTGCTGTGCGGGAGGGCCATCCTGCCTTGTGGCGAGTTCGAGCGGCAGCAGCAGGAGCCGGGCAAGGACTGCGCCCTCCATCTTGCCTTGGGTCCTCCATCTTGGGACAGAGCCATGTGCGCCCTCCATCTTGCCTTGGGTCCTCCATTTTGGGACGGTGCCATGTGCTTCCTCACGGGAAGAAGCTGCTGCTAGCCACACCCAGGATTTCTCTGGACTAACCAATAATAATCAAGGGAAGTGCACGCCATTACTATGACCACATCCTGTACCAACTCGCGCCTGGACAATCGGCGGGGCCCACAGTCCCCTCTCCTGCCCTCACTCCACCCCCCTTTAAAACCGCCTGTCCCATCAGGCCTCGCTCTCTCGGCCACTGGAACCTACCGTTGCATTGGTTAGTGTGGCAGGGGAGCCAAACCTAGGTTTGAAATAAATGACTCTTTGCTTTTGCGTCAGACTGACTGGCTCCCTGGGGGTCTTGGAACTTTGAAATCTGGGCACAACATTTTGGGGGCTCGTCCAGGATTCCCAAGACCATCGAGGGACCCCCAATCTGAAGAGTCTGACTGACCGCGGTAGGGGTAGGTGTGTTGTTGTTTGTTGTGTGTTCTGTTCAGTGTGAGCTCGTTTCTGGAATCTGTAATTGCCTGAGGGGTCTAGGCAGATGGGCCTGTAAAATACCACAGGCGGGGGGTGGTAGTTGGAAGACGTTCCACCCCCCCAGGAGGGATGGATATGCCCCTCACCCCAGGAGGGATGGATATGCCCCTCATGGAAAGCAGGTCGCTCCTGCTAGTTTGGTATAAGGCCATTGTCTAGATTTCGGGTTTGGCTTCCATGGAATTGGAAGCCTGTTTTGGTTCTGCTTCCATGGAGTTGGAAGACTGTATTTTCGGGCCCGTTTGTTGTTTGTGTTTGTGTCTGTTTGGTTTTATTTTATGAACTCACTGGACGGACATTATGGGACAGACTGAAACTACTCCTTTAAGCATTATGGTCAATCATTTCAGAGAGGTAAGTGAAAGAGCCAGGGACCTCAGTGCAGAGGTTCGGAAAGACCGGTGGCAGACTTTTTGTTCCAGGGAGTGGCCAACTTTGGACGTCGGGTGGCCGCCGGAGGGGACTTTTGACCTCCCACCATCCACCGGGTCAGGGATGTCGTCTCCCAACTTAGGGGGCGAAATCTGTGCTAGAGAGAGGGACCCCTTGTTTAGGACAGGAGGCTCTCCCCCAGCGGGGAGGAGAGGGACCCCCTATTCAAGGCAGGAGACTCTCCCCCACTTGTTGCCGGGCACTCACTGAGATACCCCACACCTATGGATTACGACTACCAAGGAGGCCTCCAGTCCACCCAAAAACTTTCAATTCGGAAACCGAGCCACTTGGACTCTCGAGAGAGGTAAGGACCGGTCGTTAAACTGGAATTGGGACGTCCCACGGAAGGACCTATACGGAGGGCTGGATGCAGTGGTACTCCTGGTCCTGACCCGCGGCCACGACGGGTGGCCGGGGTCCCTGGTTCATGCGGCTGTAGGCTGCACTGGGTTTGTCTGTCTGGTATTTGTTTGTCTTGGTGTTTATTGTCAAAAAGTTGTCTGCTTCTGTGTACACCCTGCTGCAATGTTTTTTGAAAATTTTCAGGACTTCAAAGAGCAAGCTGCAGGTTCCGGGCAACCTTAGGTTGCATTTGGCTGATTTATTTTGTCTTTGTTTTTTGTTGTCTTTGTCTTTGTTAAATGGGATAGGGTCAGTCATCTTCGTCGACCCCCTATCAGTCAGGCCCACTCCGGGTGAGTGGAAGGGGAGCTTGATCACCTCCCGGGAAGCTATAGAGCTCCCTCAGGAATTGGGAAATTGTTAGGAATTGGGTGGATTGTTTAAACTCTGAGTGAATATCTGGTGAAAGTGTGTGAGTGTGGAGGGAGGGGGCCTGCCCTCTCCTCTCCTTTGTGTGGCTCCATGACTTCGGTTACGGAGTCTGAGTGGGCCCCAACCTGCGGTTCCACGATTCGTCATATGGCATAACGGTGACTCACCCCCATGTGGAGGTGACCAGGCCCGGGGTTTATACAGGTGCACCTTAGCTACGACGAATCTAAGCTCCCAAGGGACGCGGCCAGGCGGGCATCTGTGTGAGGATCTGTGAAAACAGGTCACCCCCTCCCTTGTCTGTCTCTCACCACCGATCATCATGGGGTCGGGAAAAAGTTTGTTTGTTTGGGAATAGCCAAATTACTACAGAGAAGGAGGACTAGATACAACTCCAGCCTGGGCTGATCTACTAAGAAAGTGTAAATCATTACTGGTCTATGTAAAGTAAAAGCTACTTTGATTTATTCTGCTTTCTGTTGATAAGCTTGACTGAACGTTTGGGCTGGCCCCTTTAATAGTCTTCAAAGCCTCTTGCAGCTGCGAGAATTATTTTTTCTCAGAGTCTTTTGCTCACTGTTAAAGGGAATCAGCCTACTTAGTTAATAAAGATTTCTGTCTATCAGTTGCTCTTACCTGGGTTGTAATTGACTGTATTAAACTGAAGTTCTGGGGTAGATTTTAAAGTTATAATGTTAATGATTTTGATTTACAGCGATTCTGTGAATGGGAGTGGCCCATTTTCCAGGAGGGGTGGCCGGATGCAGGGTCTTTTGATCTGACCGCTGCCTGCCGGGTCCATTATGTCATATACGGCCGCCCAGGGCATCCTGATCAAATTCCTTATATTCAGGTTTAGATTGACATATTGTCCAAGAAACCCCGGTGGATGAGGGCATGCCTCCTGAGGGGAAAGCTGGGACAGAGACAGACAATTCTTGTGGCCAGGCCCCAGAAGGGAAAGGCTCCCCCCGGTCCTTCAGGGAGAGAGAGGGAGAACCTGCAGGACCTTGCAACATCCGCCAGTCCTGCTGTTCCTATGTTGCCACTAGGGTATGCCGGCCCTCTATAGATCTGGGGCCAGACAAGCAGCCCTCTGGGGATGCAAGGCAGATAGAGGCGCTATTCCCCAGCTACAGACCAGGAGATTGGGTCTACGTCAGAAGGCACTGCCGGGAGACCCTAGAACCACGTTTGGAAGGGTCCCTACACTGTGGTGCTGACGACCCCCACCGCTCTCAAGGTAGGCGGCGTCGCGACCTGGGTCCACCACACTCATGTGCGGTCAGCGGATCCATCCATGACCCGGAAAGACTTCATCACCAAATGGAGCATCGATCGAGATCAATGCAACCCGCTCAAGCTCAAGCTACGGCGTGCTCGACCTGCCTGATGCCGGTAACATGGCTCGCGATCACTCCTGTCACCAGGAGCCCCCACAATACTGTGTAATACACTTAGATAATGCCTGCATCTTCATGGACAAGGCTCCAAAGAGACAAGGACAATTTATGGGGTCACATGTTTAGTAGCAGAATATTTGTCTGCCTAAAGCGGCCATGATGTTTCATTGTATTGATATGTTATATTAACTTTGATTCTTTTGCAGGTTTTGAATGTATGTTGGCTGTCCTGGAAGGGAGCTGTGTGGGGTGACCCCCAAAAGTAAAGGGTGTCTAGCTGGCAAGGGGGCAGGTGCCCAACTGGGCAGGAAAGGGTGCCCATCAGGTTTTGGACTCTGTTGAGAGACAGCTAACAGTTGGCAGCCTGTATACTGCCTTGCAGGCCTGAGTCACCATGCCCATGTCAGGGGTAGTAAAGCTGGGAAAAAAGCCTGTTTAGAATAGAAGGTCTGTCCCTTCGATAGCTCAGCTGGTAGAGCGGAGGACTGTAGTTGGTTTTCGAATCATGAGTCATCCTTAGAATAGAAGGTCTGGGGCATAGTTATGCATAGGTAGAAGGTTTTATGCCAACAGTTACTGTTTTGTTTTAAATCCATGAAAAGGAATTAGCAAGGAAAGTCAGAAAATCTTAGAGTAGATCAGTATGTTCTTCTCCTTATGAAATTCCTCCGGAATCTGGGGATATGTGAAGGGATTTATTCCCCCCTGGGAAGGCACTTAAGCATTCTGTATTGCCAAAAGGATCCCAATTGTCTACAGCTGTTGTCTGAGCTCTCCGTTGAAGCTGGGTTTATGAAAAGCTGGTACCATGGATCTGTCTCTTGCCCAATGGTGTAAGCTGGGCCCTCTCTGGAGAAGAAACCTGGGTTTCCCAAGAGATGTGATCAATGCCGGGGCCCCGCCAGCAGGTGAGGGGAACCCAAGGCGGGTGCTGGGCGTGGAGGCCACAGGGGCCATAGGCTAACAAGGAGACAGAACTGAACCTCACATCACCCTACTTGGCCCAGAGATGGTTGGTAGTCAGAGACGGGTAAGACTCCACAGAGGTGGGGCGACCTAAGACAGACACAGCTGAGGGCCAGTAGGAGAGAACTTGGGGTTCAACAGAGGTGGGGCACAGATCCTCACCCCCCCAATGGTGCAGGGGCTTGAACACTCGCCCCTTCTGAGGAAGGTCTCCTGTCCCCGTGGCTGCTTCTTGCTTCCCATGCCCAGCCCAGACCAGGAACCAAGTAACAGAAGAGACTTGGTCCAGCTGAAAATGGTGCCCAGAAAAACGGAGGCTTAGTTCAACAGACTCTAAATTTAAACCTAGCCTAACAAACAGGAATGCTTGAGCCTCTTCAAGGCAAATAGTACTAAATCTTGATTTGGTTTTTTATGATAACCATGGAGGAATTCTAAGAAGAAAGATGCCATTTCAATAGAAGTTATTAAATCTAAAATGGTTTCTTTCACTTCCACCGGACCATTTGTTAACCTTATAGGGATAGTTCAGTTGATAGTTTTGGTGGAATAGAATTGCAGTCCGTCTCATGATTGAGCCAGAAGTTCCAAGACAAGGGGGGAATGAAAGGCGCGCCGCCCGCCTCTCCAGGCAGTGCGGGAGGAGGAGTCTGGCTGCTGGGCTCTGAAACCCCTCCGCGCCCGCCGTAGGGCCTGGCCTCCCCATAGCGGGTCCGAGTGTCCGGACCGGCTGCGTGGTGGCCAGCGGCGGGCTGAGGGGTGGGACCGGGCGGCGACCGACCACGGGAGAGGTCATGGGAGCGGAAGGCCTCACAGCCTGGATCTTTCCTCCCTTTCCCTGTGGTCGGCTCCCCGCTTGCCCGCGCTGGGGCCGGGGTTCCATGCGACCCTCGGGGCCTGGTCGGGGGGACCGGGGCCTGCGTGGGCCGGCCGCCGGGCTCCATGGGGGGGGGGCATTGGCTCCCCGGCCCACGGCGGGAGCCCGGTGCGGGCTGCCACCCGCCCGCTGCCCCCCGGACTGGGACCACTGCAGCAGCGGCGGCAGCAGAGTGGGGCACATGCCCTAGCTCGGGGAGGCCGCCATGTTGCAGTGCACCCGCCCCATGGGCCGGGCCTGCTCCGAGCGGATGCCACTCCTCCCGAGCTGGGCCGCTCCACTGGCCGCACCCCGTTTGCTGGGCCTGTGCTGCCCAGACGCGCTGGAGTCCCAGTCTGCCTGCAGGCCAGCTGCGGGTGCTGTGCGGGAGGGCCATCCTGCCTTGTGGCGAGTTCGAGCGGCAGCAGCAGGAGCCGGGCAAGGACTGCGCCCTCTATCTTGCCTTGGGTCCTCCATCTTGAGAAAGAGCCATGTGCACCCTCCATCTTGCCTTAGGTCCTCCATTTTGGGACGGTGCCATGTGCTTCCTCACGGGAAGAAGCTGCTGCTAGCCACACCCAGGATTTCTCTGGACTAACCAATAATAATCAAGGGAAGTGCACGCCATCACTATGACCACATCCTGTACCCACTGGCGCCTGGACAATCGGCGGGGCCCACAGTCCCCTCTCCTGCCCTCACTCCACCCCCCTTTAAAACCCCCTGTCCCATCAGGACTCTCTCTCTCGGCCACTGGAGCTTACCGTTGCATCGGTGAGTGTGGCAGGGGAGCCAAACCTAGGTTTGAAATAAATGACTCTTTACTTTTCCATGGGCTGACTGGCTCCCTGGGGGTCTTGGGAACTTTGAAATCTGAGCACAACAATACCTCCCATTTTTCTCTGTGTGTGTTTGATCTATTTAAACAGAGAAAGTAATTGTCCTTATGTGTTAATGGCCTACCAATAATATGATTAATGTTCACTCTAGTATAGTCTTCAGGTGTGGCCCAAAGTTATACTTTCTAATGTATTAGTCCAGTACTTATAAACTCTTGTATTGTTATTGCTTTAAAATTTATTTTATTTTTTAAAAATAGTGGTTGATACCTCAGAAGAAGATTCTTTAAGCAGGTAGGATTTTTAAAAATTATATATTAATTAAGGGAATTCAGAGAAAAGAAAATAACATTTCTAGAGTGTGCTACTATGGGCTAGAGCCTATACTATGAAATTAACCTGTGTTATATGGTCATCACAATAGATTGGCCAAGTAGCTGTGCTAATGTAACCTACTTTTTATTTATGAGGCAACTGCGATTCAGGGAAGTGGATGAATTGATCCATGATTCCATAGTTAGCCAGGGCTGAGGCATGATTTGACTGTCAACCATTTTTGCTCCCAAATTATTCTGTTGTCTCTCAACATACACTGGTAAGTTCCAGTGTAGCTCTGCCATGGAGATACAGATGCAAACCAGATCATCTCAGAAAGTCAAATCTGATTGTGTGTTACCTCTGATTTAGAGTTTCTAAGAGGCCCAGTGAGTCTAAGCATGTATTGTATTCTCCTTGACAAGTGCAGTGGTAAATAGGACCTTGTTTTTTCCACCAAAGCTTTAGGGCCCATCTCAGTTAGCTATGGCCACAAGACTAAAGGTTTTACCAAAGCAAGGCCAAATCTGGCAAGTTTTTTTAGGTAAAATAATATCTATTCTTCTTGGAATGAGATATTCTAAGTAAAGAATATCTCTGTGGCCTCGCCCCCCGCCATCGTCCGAGGTCAGGGAGACAGGCCAGATCCTGCCCTCCGCCTGACGCTCGCGCGGCTTCTTTCTCGAGAGCTCCATTTCCGTCTCCTCAGCTGCTCTGAGGTTCAGCAGAAGGTCCGAGACCGCCCGTGGCGGCCAATCCTGGGCTGCAGAGGCCCGCGCAGGCAGGACCGTTCAACCGCTTCCCCTTCCCGAAGGCCTGCGTGGGGCCTCGCACCCCTCCTGGGCGCTGATTGGTCACCTTGTGGCCCCGCCCCCTCGGCCCGGCCACGCCTCGCTCTCATTTGACCTTGACTTCAAGCCCAGCGCTGGGCAGCGGTTGGCCGGGCTCCCCTGAAGCTTGGGTTGGAGGAGTCGGGAAAGGCCGCCGGCCTATGTAAGGAGTTTGCTGGGCGTGTCGTCACCCCGGGGTCGCCTTGCGGTTCTTGGGCCGGGCTGGTTGGGAGGTTGCCGTGGGCTCGCTGAAGCGGCACCTGGGAGACGATGGCGGAGGGAGATAATCGCAGCACCAACTTGATGGCTGCAGAGACTGCAAGTCTGGAAGAGCAGCTGCAAGGATGGGGAGAGGTGGTGCTGATGGCCGATAAAGTCCTCCGATGGGAAAGAGCCTGGTTTCCGCCTGCCATTATGGGTGTGGTTTCCTTGGTGTTTCTGAATATCTATTATCTAGATCCATCTGTTCTATCCGGTGTTTCCTGTTTTGTTATGTTTTTGTGCTTGGCTGACTACCTTGTTCCCATCCTGGCGCCTAGAATTTTTGGCTCCAATAAGTGGACCACTGAGCAGCAGCAAAGATTCCATGAAATTTGCAGCAATCTAGTAAAAACTCGTCGCAGAACTGTGGGCTGGTGGAAACGCCTCTTCACACTAAAGGAAGAAAAGCCGAACATGTACTTCATGACCATGATCATTTCTCTTGCTGCGGTTGCTTGGGTGGGACAGCAGGTCCACAACCTCCTTCTCACCTACCTGATAGTGACTTTCTTACTGTTGCTTCCTGGACTAAACCAACATGGAATCATTTCGAAGTACATTGGAATGGCCAAAAGGGAGATGAACAAGCTTCTTAAGCAAAAAGAAAAGAAAAACGGGTAACGCATCTTCTGTATTCAGTGTGATTAATGGGGTATACATTGTGCGTGGGAACAGTGTCTGTTACCTGGATACTAAAGTGTTACAGAAGTAGCTCTTTGCTCTCAAGCATTCTGCCCTTAGTTACTGGAAATTCAGTCTTGCCACACAAGGCTTTATACAGAGTCTTCATGTCAAGTGCATCTGGGTGCATTCTCATCAATTGGCCTTATATGGACAACTCATGAATACAGCTTATTTTGATTTTTCTCACACAGGGCTGATTACTTATAGGCAGCTTCCTTTAAAATAATATAGTGATGAACTTCAATCTTTAGTACAGTTAAATTACTTTGGATAATTGTTCAAGTTGATCTTTGCTTTAGCTAGATATAAGGTGTAGTGGTCTGTGGCTATAGGAAACTGGTTGTACCGTCTCCTTCCCAGGCTGCTTAAAAAAAAAGTCCAGCTTCAAGAATATAGAGACCAAGTTTACCACTTCAATGAAGAGACCAATTCTGTTTCTATGCCATGGAGAAGCACCCTCCTGAAATAAAGTGAAGCTAATTACATGCCCTAGTATGTATTGGTCTCTCCCTTGTGCAAAACTGAGCAGCTGATCCTCCGAAATGGGGACCTGACAGTTTTAGAGCTCTCGTCCCGTTGGACTTAGCTTTCAAGTTAGTAGGTCCCAAAGGCTTTCTAATAGCAGGCTTCCAAAAGCTTGAATTTAGGGTTTTTAGCATACTTTAGCTTCAGATTTTCAGCTGTCTAAAACTAAAGTACATAGAGATGAAGACTCGTGCCTATGACTTTTACTCTAAGACCAGCTAATAAAGGACAAAAGTCTTCTTCCTGTGTTTCATCAAGATTCAGTAGAAAATAATTTTCTCCCACTCATTTTTCAATTCTCATTTCATGGTATTGTTGGCTGCTTGGTCCCCATAGATTTGGTCTAGGAGGTGGTGACTATGCTGACATCTGTTTTTCCTAGATATTTCTCTAAAGATTTTAAGGGCTGTTGGTGAGAGCAAACTTGTGTACATGATAGATGGCCTTAGGTCTATAGCGAAGTTCTAACTCTTGGAAAGCGTTTTAGAATCATTTTCCCTCTCAGGAGCTAGATATTTAGAGTAGGTGAAATCTGTGGAATGAATGAACCTTTTAAGGGCCGAAAATGTGACATATTTGGGAACAATTCTTTAACTCTGATTAACTAGCTGTAATATAGTTCTGTGAATTTATTGCACTGATGCTGTAAAACCTGTATCTTGTGGGATATCTGTCCCTACATAAGTGTTGTTTTCTCCCCTCCAATATTGCTGTCAATAGTGGCACCCATGTAGCATATGTTTGAGTTTTTTGTTTCATACTACAAGCTACCTTAATTTACATGTGTTTCCTCATTATAAATAAGCCTGTCTTCTTACCTGGATTTTTTGTGTGTATACATGTTCTACCAACTTCTTTTGTGATTTTAATTCTGTATTACTTCTTCTACTTCCTTTTGTGAAAAGGGGAAAAATAAAAGCTGGTATCCCTTAAAAAAAAGAATATCTATGTGTAGATCATGTTATCTTAATTAAATTAAGCATATGTTTAGAGGATATTTCTAATTGATTCCTATATTTACTGACTTCTCAGTCTGGTCTTTTCTGTAGGCTAGCACCTTATACTAGTTGTATGAGGTTTTTCCTTTGTCTCTATAGTTGTTTTTTTCCCTCTTGCATGAGTTTTTAATTTATTTTATTCTCTGCTTTTATTTTGGTTTCTTTCTTTGTGTTATTTTTTTTCCAATTCTGCCAGCTATGGCGTTATCCATTTTTTTTATAGACAGAATCAAAGACACATAGAATTTCATAATTTCAAGGAAGCCTAGCAATAAATTTAAAAAAAAAAACAACCTTCCCTAGCACTTCAACTTGTGTTTGCCATCCTGGCCAAGTGGTTGTTCACATGGAGTGTTGGAAGCACATGAAAGTGACTCATTGAGATAATAATAAGTGGTGGAACAGAGAGGTAAATTCAGGTGCTCAATGCAATGCTCGTCCCTTTTTTTCATTCTGTAGGTGAGTTTTCCTAATAGAAATAAAGGGAGTGTGTTGTGAACACAGTCAATAGAGGATAAGAATGGAATTAGCAGGGAATCCCAAGTTTCAAGCAGAACAACACTAGGTTGGGTTTGAAATAAGAGTTTTGGAAAAGATATGAAAATATATGACAAGTTAAAGATAAGTTTTTAGAAGAAGGACATTGAATGTGGGTTGTTCTCCAGAAAGGCAGATTAAAGTATGAGGCTCAAGGATGTACTGAAGTAGTTGCTGCTCTTTTGCTTGGTTGTTTAATTGGAGAAACTAGCAGCATTCAAGGTTTCTTTAGAAAAATATGAAAAGAATTTGAGCCACTGGAAAGATTCTTTTGATCGCATAAAGGACTATGGTCTCCTCTGCCTGACTCACAGTGGGGCTTAAGACCCCTTGAGTCCTAGGGAATGGAGATTGCTGAACTACATAGATCCAAGGCCCACGGCAGGTGTCTTCTCCCCTTTACCTGGTTTCCCAATTAGCTGATGTGCTTCCCATGTACATGGAGGACTGGGCAGGGGCAGGACTAGATGTCAAAACTGTATCAGAAACGAAGTTGGGTAACACTGAAAACTTTTTGTAAATAGAGCCCCACAGTTAATTATATCAGGAATCATTATTTGATATGCAGATGACTTATCTTAAACTTAAATTTTTTGTTGCTTATTTTAAAGAAGTGAACTCACTCATTTTTGTTTTGTTTTTTACTGTAAAGACTATGCAGCAAACCTGGCATTGATGATTCAAGGTCTACATCACGCAATGAAGACTTAAAGGTGAAGTGCTCCCTTGTGAAATTAATTTTCCTGCTGTCAATTTAATTTTGTTTGGCACTTACTCTTATAACTTTGTAGCAGCCTACCTATCTTTGATTTATGTTTCTAATGCAAAATTAGTCTTTTATTGTTAAATTGTCAACCAAGATATGCCTTTTAAAAAATTGATTTTAGAGAGAGAGGAAGGGTTAGAGGAAGAGAGAGAGAAAGAAAGAGAATCACTGACATGGGAGAGAAACATGGATTGGTTTTCTTTCCCATGAGCCCCAACTGACAACCTGGGTATGTGCCCTGACTGAGAATTGAACCCATGACCTTTTGGTACATGGGGTGTCAATCCAACCAACTCAGCCACATAGGCCAGACCAGAAAATAAGTTTATTTTATTGTGCGATTCCTTTTATATGTCATTCCCATAATAAGTGACTACATAGAAATAGAAATCAGAGACTGTGGTAGGAGGAATGGAGATTCTCTATTTCATGAGAATGAGGTTTCCTTCTGGAGTGCTGAAAAGATTTGGAACTAGATAGAGGTCATCATTGCACAGTATTGCAAATGTACCTAATGCTACTGAATTTTTCACTTTAAAATGGTTTAGTTTTTGTTTGGTGAACTATACTCACTACAAAAAAATTATTATTAATAATAATCAAACAATTAAACTAAGATCATGTTATACCTTCATTTTTTTATTTTTTAAATTGTTTTCTTGCTTAAAGTATTGCAAAGGGTATTACATATGGCTCCTTTTTCCCCCAGCCCTTGACAGTCCCCTGGCCTCCCGTACCCCAGGTGTCTCATGTCCATTGGTTATGCTTATATACTTGCATATAAGTCCTTCAGTTGATCTCTTACCCCCCCCCTCTCTGTCCCCCAACCCTCCCCGGCCTTCCTGCTGCAGTTTGACAGTCTGTTTGAGGAAGCTCTGCCTCTGTATCTATTTTGGTTCATAAGTTTATAATGGTCTTCATTATCCATGAATGAGTTAGATCATGTGATATTTTTCCTTCAGTGACTGGCTTATTTCACTTAGCATAATACTCTCCAGTTCCATCCATGCCGTTGCAAATGGTAAGAGTTCCTTCCTTTTTAGAGCAGCATAGTATTCCATCGTGTAAATGTACCACAGTTTTCTAATCCATTCATCTACTGATGGGCACTTAGGCTGTTTCCAGGTCTTAGATATGGTGAGTTGTGCTGCTATGAACATAGGGGTGCATATATCCTTTCTGATTGGTGTTTCTGGTTTCTTGGGATATATTCCTGGAAGTGGGATCACAGGGTCAAATGGGAGTTCCATTTTCAGTTTTTTGAGGAAACTCCATACTGTCTTCCATAGTGGCTGCACCAGTCTGCATTCCCACCAGCAGTGCACGAGTGTTCCTTTTTCTCCACATCCACTCCAGCACTTGTCGTTTGTTGATTTGTTGATGATAGCCAATCTGACAGGTGTGAGATGGTACCTCATTGTTGTTTTGATTTGCATCTCTCGGATGATTAGTGACGTTGAGCATGTTTTCATATGTCTCTTGGCTTTCTGAATGTCCTCTTTTGAAAGGTGTCTATTTAGATCCTTTGCCCATTTTTTGATTGGATTGTTTATCTTCCTTTTGTTAAGTTGTATGAGTTCCCTACAAATTTTGGAGATTAGGCCCATATCAGATATGACATTGGCAAATATGTTTTCCCACTCAGTGGGCTTTCTTGTTGTTTTGTTGATGGTTTCTTTTGCTGTGCAGAAGCTTTTTATTTTGATGTAGTCCCATTTGTTCATTTTCCCTTTAGTTTTAAGTGCCCTAGGAGCTGTATCAGAGAAGCAATTGCTTCGGCATATGTCTGAGATTTTGTTGCCTTTGGATTCTTCTAGAATTTTTATGGTTTTTCATTGTACATTTAAGTCCTTTATCCATTTTGAGTTTATTTTTGTGTATGGTGTAAGTTGGTGGTCTAGTTTCATTTTCTTGCATGTTTCTGTCCAATTTTCCCAACACCATTTATTGAAGAGGCTATCTTGACTCCATCGTATGTTCTTGCCTCCTTTGTCAAATATTAATTGAGCATATTTGTTTGGGCCGATTTTGGGCTCTCTATTTTATTCCATTGATCTATATGTCTGTTCTTGTGCCAGTAACAGGCAGTTTTGAGAACAGTGGCTTTGTAATACAGCAAATGTACCAAATACAGCAAATCTGTATTGAGATCCCACCTACTTTGTTCTTTCTCAGGATCGCTGCAGCTATTCGGGGTCGTTTTTTATTCCAGATGAATTTTTGCAGAGTTAGTTCTAGATCTGTGAAATATGCCGTTGGTATTTTAATGGGAAGTGCATTGAATTTATAGATTGCTTTGAGTAGTATGGACATTTTAATGATGTTGATTCTACCAATCCATGAACACGGTATGTTCTTCCATCTGTTTATGTCTTCCTCTATCTCTTTTTTCAATGTCCTGTAGTTTTCTGAGAAGAGGTCTTTTACCTCTTTAGTTAAGTTTATTCCTTCCTAGGTTGCTTAATTTTTTTGGTGCGATGGTAAATGGGATTGGTTTTTTTAGTCTCTCTTTCTGTAAGTTCACTATTGAGTGTATAGAAATGCCTTAGATTTCTTGGAGTTTATTTTGTATCCTGCTACATTGCCAAAATCATGTATTAAGTCTAGTAGTTTTTTGATGGAGTTTTTAGGGTTTTGTATGTATAATAGCATGTCGTCTGCAAATAAGGACAGTTTTACTTCTTTTCCAATTTGGATGCCTTTTATTTCTTCTTCTTGTCTAATTGCAATGGCTAATACTTCCAGTACAATGTTGAACAGGAGTGGTGAGAGTGGGCATCCCTGTCTTGTTCCTGTTCTTAGTGGAAATGGTATTAGTTTTTGTCCATTGAGTATGATGTTGACTGTTGGCTTGTCATATATGGCTTTTATTATGTTGAGGTATGATCCTTCTATTCCCACCTTGCTGAGAGTTTCTATCAAAAATGGGTGTTGGATTTTGTCAAATGCTTTTTCTGCACCAATTGATATGACTATGTGGTTTTTTTCTTTCAATTTGTTTATGTGATGTATCACATTTATTGATTTTCGGATATTGTACCATCCTGGCATCCCCGGGATAAATCCTACTTGATCATGGTGTATGATCTTTCTGATGTACTGCTGTATCCTATTTGCTAAGATTTTGATGAGGATTTTGGCATCTATGTTCATGAGGGTTATTGGCCTGTAATTCTCTTTCATTGTGTTGTCTTTACCTGGTTTTGGTATTAGGGTGATGCTGGCTTCATAGAATGAGTTTGGAAGTGTTCCCTCCTCTTGAATTTTTTGTAGTAGTCTGAGGAGGATAGGTTTTAGTTCTTCCTTGAATGTTTGGTAAAACTCCCCTGTGAAGCCGTCTGGTCCTGGGCTTTTGTTCGCTGGAACCTTTTTGATGACCACTACTATTTATTCCATAGTTAGTGGCCTATTGAGATTTTTTGATTCTTCCTGATTGAGTTTTGGAGTGTTGTATTTTTCTAGGAATTTGTCCATTTCCTCCAGGTTGTCTAGTTTGTTGGAGTAGAGTTCTCCATAGTATTTTTTAACAACCATTTGTATTTCTGTGGGGTCTGTTGTTAATTCACCTCTATCATTTCTGATTTTGTTTATTTGGGTCCTCTCTCTTTGCTTCTTGGTGAGCCTGGCTAGGGGTTGGTCAATCTTGTTTATCCTTTCAAAGAACCAGCTCTTGGTTTCATTGATTTTCTTTTTTGTTTTTTTGGTCTCTATGTCATTTATTTCTGCTCTAATCTTTATTATCTCCTTACTTCAGCTCACTCTGGGGTTTTCTTGTTGCTCTCGTTCTAATTCTTTGAGATGAAGAGTTAGATGATTTACTACCTTTTTTCTTGTTTTTTTGAGGTAGGCCTGTAGAGCTATAAACTTCCCTCTCCTGACTGCTTTCATTGTGTCCCATAGGTTTTGGATTGTTGTGTTTTCATTGTCATTAGTTTCCAGGATGTTTTTAATTTCTTCTTTGATCTCATTGGTAACCCAATCAATATTTAATAACATGCTATTCGGCTTCCAAGTGTTTGCATATTTTGGGTTGTTTTTATTGTAGTTTATTTCTAATATTATGCCCTCGTGATCTGAGAAGATGCTTGTTATGATTTCAATCTTCTTGAATTTGGGGAGACTTTGTTTGTGACCCAATATGTGGTCTAGTTTTGAATATGTCTCATGAGCACTTGATTAGAATGTTTATTCCATGGTTTTGGGGTGAAGTGTTCTGAAGATGTCAATTAAGTCCAGCTGATCTAGTGAGTCATTGAGAATTGCTGTTTCTTTGTTGATTGTTAGAGGATTTATTTAGTGATGTCAGTGGTGTATTAAAGTCCAGTACTATGAGTGTATTGTTGTTGATTTCTCTTTTGAAATCTTCCAGGAGTTTTTTTTTTTTATATATATATATTTGGGTGCTCCTGCATTGGGTGCATGTATGTTTATCGGGGTTATATCTTCTTGTTTTATTGATCCCTTTAGTATTATGAAGTGGCTTTCTTTATCTCTTGTTATGGCCTTCACTTTGAGGATTATTTTGTCCATTTGTCCAATATACGTATTGCTGCCCCAGCTTTTTTTTCATTTCCATTTGCCTGAAAGATATTTTACCATCCCTTCACTTTCAGTCTGTGTGAGTCCCTTCTTCTGAGGTGGGTCTCTTGTAGACAGCAAATATATGGGTCATGTTTTTTTTTTTTTTTTTTTTTTATCCATTCCGCCACTCGATGTTTTTTGGTTGGAGCATTTAGTCCATTTACGTTTAAAGTTATTATTGAAAGGTACTTGTTTCTAGCCATTTTCTTTTGTGTGTGTGTTGCTGTGTTCTTTCTGAGCTTTTTATTTCTTCTTTTTACACCAGTTCCTTTAGCATTTCTTGCATTGCAGGCCTGGTGGTTATAAACTCCCTTAGCCTTTTTTTTTTGTTTGTTTGTGAAGCTTCTTATTTCCCCTTCAAGTTTGAATGATAACCTTGCTGGATAGAGTATTCTTGGATTCAGTCCTTTGCTTTGCATCCCTTTGTAGATTTCTGTCCATTCTTTTCTGGCCTGATGTGTTTCTGTGGAGAAATCATTTGATAATCTAATGGGAGATCCTTTGAATGTAACTTTCTGTCTCTCTCTTGCAGCCTTTAAGATTCTCTCTTTGTCCTGAACATTTGCCATGGTAATTATGATGTGTCTTGGAGTGGGTCTTTTTAGGTTCACCTTGTTTGGGACTCTCCGTGCCTGTGTGATTTTTTTCTTCTCCACCTCTGGGAAGTTTTGTGATATTATTTCTTCAAATAGGTTTTCTAATCCTTGTTCCTCTTTCTGTTGTTCTGGCAACCCTATTATTCATATGTTGTTTCGTTTCATGTTGTCCCATAGCTCCCTTAGGCTCTCCTCCTGTCCTTTAGTTTTTTTCTCCAATTGCTGTTCAGTTTGGGTGTGTTTTGTTTCCCTGTCTTCTAATTCGCTAATTCGGTCCTGTGCTTCTCCTAGTCTACTGTTGAAACTTCCAATGGTGTATTTATTGCAGCTATATCACTCTTCATTTCTTCTTAGTTCTTACATAATTTATTGACTTTTTCATCTGTTTCTTCTTGCTTCTTGCATAAGTTGTTGATTTTTTCCTCCATGTGGTTTATGCACTCTAGGACCCTTAATCTGAATTCTTTTTCTGTCATGTTGCATGCCTCTGTATCACTTAGCTGCTTTTCTGGCGAGTCCTCCTTTTCGTTGCTTTGGGGGTTACTTTGTCTACCCATGTTTGATCGTACCGCCATATCTAGATGCTGAGTCGTTCAGTGGCTGCTCCTTGGGTGGCAGTGGCTTCTCGGCCTGCGGTTGCTCCTCAGGTGGTTGTGGTAGCAGCTGCTCCTCAGTTGGTAGCAGCTCCTCTGGTGGGTGCTGTTCACAGTTGTGGTGGCTCCTCTGGCTGGTGGGGTGAGGTTCACACACAGCTGCTGTTCCTCAGACAGAGCCATGTTACACCTTTAAAAGCAATCCAATAGGCTCATTTAAAACTGGTCTTCTGGTGAAAGGTTACATTGTTAATTTGAGACTTTTCTTGTTTCTTGAGATAGGCCTACATTGCTGTGAATTTCACTCATAGGACTGCTTTCGCTGTTCCTTAGATTTTGGGTTGTCATGTTCTCATTTCAGTTGTCTCAAGGTATCTTTTGATTTCTTTCTTGATCTCATTGTTAACCCATTCACTGTTTAGTAACAGGTTATTTAGCCTCTGTGTGTTTTTAGGTTATCAAGTGTGTGTGTGTGTGTGTGTGTGTGTGTGTGTAATTGATTTGTAGTGTGATAACACTACAAATGTGGTTGGAGAAGATGTATGAAATGATTTGAATCTTTTTAAATTCACAAGGCTTTTTTTATGGTCTTACATGTGGTCTATCCTTGAAAATGTTCCATGTGTACTTGAAGAAAATGTATTCCCTGAAGTGTTACAGTGTAATGCTCTGAAAAAAATCAATGAAATTCATCTGGTAAAATGTGTCCTTTAAGGGTGCTGTTATCTTTTTTATTTGTTTTGGAAGATCTATTCATTGATGTCAATGGGGTATTAAACTCCCAACTACGATTATATCAATATTTGCTGTATATAATTTGGTGCTCTTATGTTTGCAAAGGTTCTTTCTTGTTTTTGGATGGATCCCATTATCATTATACCAGAGACCCGGTGCACAAATTTGTGTACGGGTGGCATCTGGCCCGCCTGCCCCTATTGGGGTGATTGGGCCAGCTGGCCAGAGAGAGGGGCCACAGGTGGTTGGTGGGCCAGCCCCTCCCCCTGGTTGAACTCCCAGTTTAACTCCCAGTCGAACTCCTGGTCCAAAGGACAATTTTCATATTAGCCTTTTTTTATGTAGTATGATGGCCTTCTTTGTCTCATGTTATACTCTTAGTTATAAATTTCATTTGATCTGATATAATAATTGCTATCCTGGTTTGTGGTATTTTTGGGGGGTTACATTTGAAAAAAAATTAATTTATTTTTTTTACTTACTGATTTAAGAGAGACCAAAAGAGAAATGCAAAGAAAGAGTGTGTGTGTGTGTGTGTGTGTGTGTTAAAAAGAGAGAGGGGGGGGGAGACAAAACATTGGAACTTAGAATTCTAATATTCTAATATGATCACTTCAGGATATTTTTATTTCATGTTAGTCGCAGTTTGCATTCAATATTAGTTTGTATTAGTTTCACATGTACAGCATAATGGTTAGATAATCATATACTTTATAAATTGGTCTCCCCAATATTTCAAGTACTTTCCTGCACTGTACATCATCATTGTTATTTTATTGAGATATTTTACTAACAAGCATATATACTTCCACATATACTTTTATCACCACTCTCAGATGTGTTCATTGAGCCAAAGCTTTACATTGTGTTGTTTAATAAAGTATGGTACTGCCATAAAAAATGAAACCTTGCCATTTGTGACAGCATGGATGGACCTAGAAGGCCTTATTCTAAGTGAAGTATATGTCAGACAGAGAAAGATAAGCCCCATCTGATTTCATTTATATGGGGAATGTAAAGAGCAAAATAGGTTAACTGAGGAATTTAAGAGAGACCCATAGATGACAGAGTTCTGACTGATGGATGCCAGAGGGAAGGGGGTCGGTAGAGTGGGTCAAAAGTAAAGGGATCAACAGGTACAAGTTGGTAGTTATAGAATAGTCACGGGGATGTCAAGTACACATAGAGAATGTAGTCAATCATATTGCAATAAGTATGAATGGTGTGAGGTGGATATTGAAATATCAGGTGATCACTTTGTAAAGTATCTGGTTGTCTAACCACTATGCGGCCCTACTGAAACCCATACAAGTAATATTGTGAACTATAATGGAAAGATTAAAAACCATAACAAGCGATAGAATACCTGCCAAATATAAAAGCATGACGATCATCATTTTGACATGTGTGATATAATCATATAGGTCACATAAATTATTTGCAATAAGATCAGTATTTGTCTCTAAAGGAGAAAACTGAGTTTTGAGGTGCATTGACTTTTGAAATGGAAAAAGAGCTGTAACCGATTTGGCTCCGTGGATAGAGCGTTGGCCTGTGGACTGAAGGTTCAATTCCAGGTTTGATTCTGGTCAAGGGCATGTACCGTGGTTGCGGGCATATCCCCAGTAGGAGGCATGCAGGAGGCAGCTGATTGTTGTTTCTCTCTCATCAATAATTCTAGCTCTCTAACCCTATCCCTTCCTCTCTTTAAAAAATCAATAAAATATATTTTTTAAAAAAATGGATAAAGATTGAGACATGGTGCTCCTAAGAAAAAGTGGATGAGCCCTCTCATTACACTAAGGCATTCAATTACTTTTTAAAAGTCATGCTTAATTTACCTCATTAATTTGATGAAATGTTCTGTTTATTTATCTGATTCAGCATTATAGGATTATATCATTTCTTTTGGTGCCATAAAATGCTAGGAATTACATCCTTATGAAGTTTGGACAGGCCATTTAACTTTGGTTTTATTTCTGTTGTCAGTATATGGGGCTAAAGTAAGTAGATAACTACTTCTATGTCCTCTAGCTATAAGATGTATAGTGATTGTATTACCCATTTTCCAGAATTGTACATTCACCAAAAATCCATTGGTTTCAATCTGCTCCAGTGCTGTGGTAAACTTTGGTTCATATGTTTTATGAATGCCACCACTCTTTTGATGCCATCAGAGATCTTAAAGAAAAAAGAATTGTGAAAGGCAACGGGGGAGGGAATCGCTTCCGGCAGACACAGGAAAGCTTCCTATTTGTTTCTGAGGCACAATGTCATGTCCACTAAATCTGGCTGGAATGCAAGACCCAGGTGGGGAGGATAGAAGAGGACACATTTTGCATTTTTTTTTTACTTTTACTTCTCTGTGTCTGCTAGATAAATGGGCTGGGGTGGGTAAGGGGAATGATAGGTAGCAAAGAGTGGATGTGATGTGAATAAGAGCTCAAAATTAAGACAGCCCTGTAAAATCTTGGAAAATTCTGCTTCTTTACTGAAACAGAAACGAAACAGAATTTACAGCTTCAATGACCTATAATGATAAAAACACAAAATATTTTTTATTGATTAAAGTCGTGGCAATTAAACTAAGAGCCAAATGATAAAATTAATGAAAACATAAACAGTGTTTGTAATGATTAAGGTAATAACTATATCCTTAATATCAAACCTTCATCAAAGGTTGCAGAAGAAAAAAAGGAAAAACGCAGTAAAAGGAAAGTGACAGGAAACAAGTATAATGCTGCTGCTGATGACAGTGATGCACGGAGTCAGCAAAGCAAAGTTGAACAAACCGAGAAGGAGCAGCTTCCTATTATGGAGAATGAAGCTTCTGACAGGTAAGCCTACAGCAGTATTTAATGGTAGATAACTATTCTTTTCCTGTAAAACAAATTCCAATTTGAGCAAATATTCATGATTAACACATTTTATATGTTTACTAGGGAGACTGATCCTTCCCTGGTAATCAGAAAAATATAAATCAACAAACAATGAGATACCAATTTTTGAATTTAAAATGATAAATATTTTATTTAAAAAATAACAATCAGAATTGACATATGGGAGGAAAAGGCACTCCCCTGCACTACTGGTACATGAATTGGCACATCTTTTTCAAAGGGTAATGGAGCTAGTTTCAAAACTTCAAGTATGTCATTCCTTTATCCCAATAGCTTCATTTCCAGAACTAGAAGCTACAGGAAAACATGACTTGGATATACGCACACGTCCACATTCTAAGGACATCAATTACATATTATTTTGTATATAAAATATAGTTACAGTAGGTCACCATATGTATTTTACATATACAATATGACTGGTGATGTATATATGTGTGTATACATGCATTAAGGATATTTATACAACTGTTACATATATACATATGTATAAGGATATTTATTACAACATTGCTTACATAAAAGTTGTAGGTAGTGTAAATTTCTATCTATAAAGTAATACAGTATTATACACATAAAATAATGTAGTATGCAGCCCCAGGAAAAATGGGGGTAATTCTAGCCTACACTATACTGATTGTTGCCCTTGTAGTTAAAGCATTGGGTTTAATGTCATGTCTTGAGTAAATTTTGTGCGAATACTCTCAATATCCGTTCAGTCATAAAAGGAAGTTATATGCTACACTGTCACTCTACTTTGTTTCCACCTAAATTGCTAGTTACTAGATTTTTGTGTTTTGTTCCTAATACCTGAGTGCTCAAATATTGGGCACTCAAATTAATCTGAAACCTGGGGGATTTCACAATGCAACTTGTTCCATTTCTTATCTACAAATTTCAGCATATTGTGTAAAACCTATTAAAACACATCAAGGGATTAATCTGCCTGGTGAGGGGCTGACAGAACTTTTCTCTGAAGTGCCAGGTGGTCGGTACTGTAGGCTTCACGAACCATGGGGTCTCTGAAATCTGTCATAGACACTAGGTAAAGGAGTGGGTGTGGCTGTGTTCCAATCAATCTTTATTTACAAAACCAGGTTCTGGGCTGGATTTGGTGTGCAGGCATTCATTTGCTGGCCTTTGCATTATAAAACCAAGGTGCTCCTAATTTAGTGAACTCACCTGGTTTCCCCCTTGCCTAGTTTGACCTTATCATTCTATTTTGTTTCTCTTCACCTCCCATATTTTACACATTCAAATGTCCAGGGATTCAGTCTTTGATCTTTTTTCTCATGACGTTTACTACCTTGTATATACTAATGATCTTCAAATGTATATCCCCAGCCCAGATCTCTCTCATCAATGCCAGACCTATAAATCAAACTGCCTACTTGATATCTCTCTTTTTTTTAATAGCTATTGGGTGTTCCAGACTTAAGATGTTCAAAATTAATCTACTGATAGTCTTTGTCACGCTTGCCCTTCACGTGGTCTTTCCTGTTTGAGTGAACAACAGCTCTTCAATTGCTCTGCCAAAAACTTGGTGTCATCCTCAACTCCTGTCTTTTTCTCTGTCTTAAACCTCACATCTAATCTGTGAGAAAATCTTGTCAGAATTCCTTCAAAATATAGTGAAACCTTGCGACAAAGGGCCAGTTTGGGAAAGGGGGTGTCCTTAAAGTGGAAATACCATGATCTTATCTAATATAATATTTGAGGAATATGCAAATTACCTGGGACACCATAACAACAAGACCGATCTACAAGCCCCAGAGAACTACAAGAGGGCAGGGCAGCAAGCGAAGAGCTATAGGAAGGCAGGGCAGCGAGCTAGGAGCATCAGAGAGCTCCCAGCAGTGGTGGGTTTGTAGCCAGCTAAGGCAAGTGGCAGCGAGCTACTCATGCACAGATTTATGCACAGGCATACTAGTATATAATAAAGTAGGTTTTCTGAACGCGTATGCTAAAAAATTGACACATTAGTTTTCCTGTTTTTATGTATGTAGACCCATGCAAGTAAAATTAAGTATTTATGAGAAGCTTAATTTCCCAGAGAAGTTTTCTATAGGTGTTATTGCTTATATGCTCACCATAGATTTGAGACTATAGTAAGTATGCAATCTTAATAGAAATAACCATTTTTCAGAAAATACACTTTAATTATATTTAACTAAACAAATAAACAATGTTCTAAAAACAAAACAACATTTAAATTTTATAAGAACAGAGAAAAATTTTCCTTTTAATCATTTTTGGATGATGATATATCCAGACACTCCTGGTGTGACATGACATATAATGTTCGATGTTGAGCAGCTTGGTTTAGGTACACCTGCTTTGACAAAACTGTCCTGTTTAGCTTGAACTTTTGAAGTCTGCTGCTTTTTATAATTAACTCCCTAATATTTTGAAATGGGTTTAATGAAGCTAAATTTCATTATCTGGTGAATTGTCAATAAATGTTATTAGACTGTGGAGATGGGATCCAAGCGCTGATAACTTTGTGTTTGGGGCGTGTTGCTTCTTCTTCCTCCTCGTCGTCACTCCCATCCTCATCCTCCCAGGTCATCGCCTCATCTGCTACTTCACTTTCAGTCATAGTGTGATACCCAGGGTCACCTTCACCTTCTTTTTTTTATTAATTAAATCTTTATTGTTCAGATTATCACATTTGTTCCTCTTTTTCCCCCCCAATAACTCCCCTTCACCCAGTTCCCACCCCAACCTCCGCCCTCACTCCCCACCCACTGTCCTCATCCATAGGTGCACAATTATTGTCCAGTCTCTTCCCCCATCTCCCACACCCCTTTCCCCCCCAAGAATAGTCAGTCCACTCCCTTTCTATGCCCCTGATTCTATTATAATCACCAGTTCATTCTGTTCATCAGATTATTCACTTGATTTTCAGATTCTCTTGTTGATAGATGTTTATTTGCTGTTCATAATTTGTATCTTTACCTTTTTCTTCTTCTTCCTCTTCTTAAAGGATACCTTTCAGCATTTCATATAATCCTGGTTTGGTGGTGATGAACTCCTTTAGCTTTTCCTTATCTGTGAAGCTCTTTATCTGACCTCAGTTCTGAATGATAGCTTTGCTGGATAAAGTAATCTTGGTTGTAGGTCCTTGGTATTCATCACTTTGAATATTTCTTGCCACTTCCTTCTGGCCTGCAAAGTTTCTGTTGAGAAATCAGCTGACAGTCGTATGGGTTTACGCTTGTAGGTAACTGAGTTTCTTTCTCTGGCTGCTTTTAAGATTCTCTCTTTGTCTTTTGATCTTGGCATTTTAATTATGATGTGTCTTGGTGTGGTCCTCTTTGGATTCCTTTTGTTTGGGGTTCTCTGCGCTTCCTGGACTTGTAAGTCTAATTCTTTCACCAGGTGGGGGAAGTTTTCTGTCATTATTTCTTCAAATAGGTTTTCAATATCTTGCTCTCTCTCATCTTCTGGCACCCCTATAATTCTGATGTTGGTACGCTTGAAGCTGTCCCAGAGGCTCCTTACGCTATCTTCATATTTTCGGATTCTTTTTTCATTTTGCTTTTCCGGTTGGGTGTTTTTTACTTCTTCGCATTTCCAATCTTTGCCTTGATTCTTGCGCTCCTCTGGTCTGCTGTTGGGTGTCTGTATAATATTCTTTATTTCAGTCAGTGTATGCTTAATTTCTAGTTGGTTCTTTATCACAACATCGAGGGCCTCATTACATTTCTTGAGGATCTCACTATATTTATCGGCGGTCTCACCAGTCTTTTCGAAGGCCTTACTAAGTTTATCGGCAGCTTCTAGACAGTTCTTGAGAGACTTTTAAAGTGTGGTTTTGAACTCTATATCCTCCATTTCTGTCATTTTTGTCCTGTTTCTTTGTCTCCACATTTTTTATGCTTTCTTGGTGCACCCCCTTTGGTCTTTGTGTGCAGTCTTGTTGTAGTTAAGCCTTGTTTGTTGTAGGTAATACTGGCGGGGATTTCACCTCCAGGCCAACTGGCTGTGAGAATCAGCTGTGTCTGCAGTGGGAGAAATTCTGTCCTCTAGGGAGGTGCTAATCTACCCTTTGCCTAAGGCTATCCATCAAATGCCTCTGTGTAAGGCTTGGGAAGGGCGGGTCCCAGGGGATCAATAGGGCGGGCAGAGCCAGCAGTTATGGCTACTCTCAGTCCCGTCCCCAGAGGCTCTGCCTCTCAGAGTCCCAGCAACCACTGCTAGTACCTTGGAGAGAAAGCTTCCCTTGAGTTCTGACTGATGCCAGACAGTCCCGCTTCTCCCGTTTGAGTCTGGTCCTCAGAGACTCAGCCAGAACTGGAGCTCAGAGCCTGAGACTCCCTCCAGATTGAAACAGACAACCGCACCCTCAGCCACCAGCCCGCTCCTCACGCACCTCCACACTTTTGTATTTTCTGCACTGCGCTTCCTCTGAATCTCGGTATGCTTTTCTCTTTCTTTCTAGTTGTAGAATTTTCCCTCAGCCAGCCTTCCTGTGGTTCTGGGTGATATCCGTTCTGTCTTTTAGTTGTATTTTTGAAGTGGTTGTGCAAGGCTGCAATCTCCAGTGTTTACCTCTGCCGCCATCTTGGTTTCTCACCTTCATCTTCTAACCACTGTAAAACACCTTCCTCAGCTACTTCTTCTCCACTAATATTCTTTGTTGTCCCGCAGTAATCAGTAACCTCCAGTCCTTCTAAATGCAAGTCTCCCTTCCTCATCAAGAACATTCTTCCAACCATTTTCCAGTGTTTGCCCTTTCACTTCTTTGCATGCTTCAGCAAAGTTTAAAAATTGTTGATTTTAAGCAATAATTCTTTAAAACGGTAAGTTTTATAAGGTACGCTGTCCTCTTGTATGTTCATCATTACCTTCCTTGTGCAATAAAACCATGATTTCTTCTAAACAGTTTCTTGGGTATATTCATTTGGTTGCCAGAATTATCCCCAGGTACATGGGCTGGATACATGATGCTATATTTTTTGGCAAAAACATACATCTAAATTTTCCATCTTCTGCACATAACATATTTTTGGATGGATGAGCAAGGGCATTGTCTGAATGTAAAGGACAGTTTGCATCTTCTGGTGGTATTCCAAGCTCTTCACATTGAAACTTCCTAACTTCTGGTACAAACTCTTTCAAAAACCAGTCCACGTTGAGCCATGCCTTTTTTAGAGTTGTCATACAAAACAGGCAGACGAGTCATTATATTTTTTAAAACTCTAGGCTTATGAGTTTTGCCAACAATTACAGGTGTCAGTTTATACGATCCATCAGCGCTGGCACATAGCAGTGCCAAGATCCTGTCCTTGCTGACTTTTCTTCCAAGAGTTGGTTTTTCATATTTGGAGGCTTGTGTATTTTCAGGCACAGAAGCCAGAATAAAACACTTTGGTCAGCATTGTAAATCTGAGACTACAATAGCATTTTGTTATTGATACGTTCTATTATTTTTTGCCTTAATGGTTCAATCTCTTCTGTTGTAGCACTTAACGCTTCACCATAAGTTCATTTGCCCAAAACTCAGCGTTTTTTGTGAAAGGGCCAAAGCCATCCATCACTTGCTTTGAACGGTGTGTTCATATGATTTGAGAACGTAAATGCTGCAGATTTCAATTCAGTTCCCTGCACTGGGCCCACAAGAACGCTGTTGTGTGCACACTTCAACAATGCTTCCTCAACTGAGGTGCCACATGGCCAGTTCATTTGCTTTCTGGTGCCAATTTCATCAATTTCATGTTTTCTGCTATTGATGTTTGCATCTATATCAAATATTAACGCAAATTTTAAAATTGTCTTTGTTTTGTTGTCACTGTTGTTGTTAACCCTCACTGAAGCATATTTTTTTCATTGATTTTTTTAGAAAAAGTGGAAGCAACAGAGGGAGAGACAGAAACATCCATGTCAGAGAAACACATCAAGTGGACCAGAGCTGGGAATCAAACCTGCAACCCAGGTATGTGCCCTTGATCAGGAATCAAATCCTTGATCCTTTCGGTGTGTGGGCCGAAGCTCTCATGACTTCGCCACAATGGCCAGGGCCATCTTTGTTTCTTTTTAATGCTCAATACAGTTTGCTTTTTAAATTCCATGTTACTAACATGTATGAACACACACTGCCGACTCTTCTAATTTGCGATTCAGTGGTAAAGTAACTATTTTCCCTTTGTTTATATTTTAAGGTTAGGTGGAATGATGTGTTTAACACATATTTTTAAATTTATAGTGAATAGGTCTAGTAATGTGTGCATTCACGAGTCACCAAGAATAAGCAAATGCACATGGCTGTGGCGCAACTCAGTGCACATGGGAATATCCGCTGGAATATGTGAAAACTTCTTCAGAACGTCACTCCACTTGCCAACAGAACCAATTACCTATGCACAATGTGGTGTGATCATGTCTTGATCATTTGCCGAACACTGTTTAGGAGCGGCGATTCTTGCATTTAAATATGTAGACTATAGTTGGCGATAAGTAATGTGTATTTATGTTGGTGAAATTACTGCAGTGGTTTTACAACAAATGGCTTTTTGATAAAATTTGTTAAAAATAACTGTGAATTAATCACAAAAAAAATAACCTGTTGAGTATAAGCAAATTTTGGTTAAAGGCATTTTAAAATTAATGGGGTGTTACTTTTCACATATGACATACAGATCAGAAGTTTTATCCATTAAGCCCAAAGTCTGTTAATTCAAGGTCCACAAACTCAAGAGTTGATTGTATGTCCAAAATCCAATCATATTTTCCAGGCCCAGGTCACCATCATCTGCTATCTAGATTAGCTTAATAGTTAATTGAGTTTATTCTGTCTTTTTTCCTTCTCTCCTCCCTGTCTCCCTTCCTCACTTCTTTCCTTCCCACTTCCTGACACCTTCCTTCTTCATTCCCTCCCCCCACTCCTTTGTCCTTTCCTTTCCCCCTAATTTTCTTTTTCCCCACCAATTCTAGTCTTTTGTTTAATTCTCAACACAGTGGGCCTATTAAAATAGAAGTCAGATTGTGTTGTTCCTCTGGTCAGTGCCTTTGAATTGCCTGATTCACTCAGAGTGTATGAGTCCCACAGATGCCCAGGCCTGGGATTGAACATGAAACCTGGGTAGGCATTCTGATTTAGAATCAAACTCGCATTGAGGTTTATGGAACAATGCTCCAACCAACTGAGCCACCTAGCCAGGGCTAACCAAATGTGTTCTGTTTAAAAGCTGCCTTTCATCAGTTATGTTCAAAATGAAAACTATTTCATAGTCAATAATTAGGGACTTATTTTTGAAGTTTGGTTCAAGAGGAATTGTTTAATAATTGCTCTCAGGAAGATCCGCCCCCTTTCTAATATGTTTTTATTAATTTTGGAAAGAGAAAAAGGGAGAGGTAGTGAGGAATAGAAACATCAATGATGAGAGAGAATCATTAATCAACTGCCTCATTCATGCATGCCCCCTACTAAAGATTGAGGCAGCAACCTGGGCATGTGCCCTGACTTGGAATTGATCTGGTGCCTCTTAGTTCATGGGTAGATGCCGAATCACTGACACACACTGGCCAGGCAACCCCCCTGTTTTGTTTTGTTTTTTTTAGATGTTTAGTGTTAACCAGGAGAGTTATTTGCATAACTTTTTCCCAATTAGTTGATGTGCTTCCCAAGTACGTTGAGAGTTGGGCAGGGGCAGGACAAGCTGTCAGATCAGTAATGGAGTTGGATAGTTGGTAGCACGCATATGTTATGAGTGGATCACTGAGACTCCATTTAAGTTGTTTTCCAGAGCCGGGAAATAGAGAGCTCCTATTCTTGGTCATTTGAGCCCGCCCTTGTTTCAGAAGTCTGTGCCCTCATAGGCTGAAGATTTAAATGTTGGAGACTGGCATGGAGCCTGCAGATCTGGGAGTGGGATGGCTAACAAGATATAACTTTGTTCTTTGACATTTGGACATTTAACTCTCCACCATTTCAGGGAACTTCCTGTATGGTTTTTGGATTAAAGGAAGGAATGGGCTCTCTTTAATAAGTGGTTTCCATGCTAAAGAAGCAAGACTGCCATTTTTGATGACATTCAGTAGTCTTTGAACCAGGGACAGACAAGGATGAGGGGACAGTGTATCTTCGTACCTTGATTTAGGTCATCAGATGTGTTCAGTTCAGGAAACAAAAGTTATGTCAGCCATTAAGGTAAAAACAAATTAGTCTCAGGCAGAGTGTGTCTTCAGTTAAATAGTTCATAGGTTGGGAGAGGTGGCGGCAGAAATAAATTCTTTTTTAAACAGAGCTCCAGCATTAATTATATCAAGAATCTTTATTTGATATACAGGTAACAAATCTTTGACCTAAATTTTTTGTTGCTTGTTTTAAAGAAATGAGCTCACTCATTTTTGTTGTATATTTTACTGTAAAGACTTTGCAGCAAACCTGGCATTGAAGATTCAAGGTCTACATCATGCAATGAAGACTTGAAGGTAAAGTGCTCCCTTGTGAAATTAATTTTCCTGCTGTCAATTTAATTTTGTGTGGCACTTACTCTTATAATTTTGTAGCAGCCTACCTATCATTGATTTATGTTTGTAATGCAAAATTAGTCTTTTATTGTTAAATTCTCAACCGAAAGATGCCTTTTTAAAAATTGATTTTAGAGAGAGAGGAAGGGTTAGAGGAAGAGAGAGAGAAAAAAAGAGAATCATTGACATGAGAGAGAAACATGGATTGGTTTCTTTCCCCATGAACCCCACTTGGATTAAACTGACAACCTGTGTATGTGCCCTGACTGAGAATTGAACCCATGACCTTTTGGCGCATGGGGCGATGCTCCAACTAACTCAGCCACATTGGCCAGGCCAGAATATATGTTAATTTTATTGTCTGATTCCTTTTATATGTAATTTCCACAATAAGTGACTACTTAGAGATAGAAATCAGAGACTGCAGTAGGGGGAATGGGGAGTCTCTATTTCATGAGAATGAGGTTTCCTTCTGGAGTGCTGAAAAGTTTTGGAACTAGATAGAGATCATCATTGCACAGTTTCGCAAATGTACCACATGCTACTGAATTTTTCACTTTAAAATGGTTTATTTTATGTTTGGTGAACTATACTCCCTACAAAAAGAAAACTCTCATAATAATAATCAATCAATCGAATTAAGATCATGTTACACCTTTAAAAGCAATCCAATAGGCTCATTTAAAACCAGTCTTCTGGTGAAAGGTTACATTGTTAATTTGAGACTTTCTTGTTTCTTGAGATAGGCCTACTTTGCTGTGAATTTCACTCATAGGACTGCTTCCGCTGTTCCATAGATTTTGGCTTGTCATGTTCTCATTTCATTTGTCTCAAAGTATATTTTGCTATTTTGATTTCTTGATCTCATTGTTAATCCATTCACTGTTTAGTAACAGGTTATTTAGCCTCCATGCGTTTGTATGTTTTCAGGTGTGTTGTGTGTGTGTGTGTGTGTGTGTGTGTGTGTGTGTGGTGTGTGTGTTTGTGTGTAATTGATTTGTAGTTTGATAACACTACAAATGTAGTTGGAGAAGATGTATGAAATGATTTGAATCTTTTTAAGTTCACAAGGCTTTTTTTATGGTCTTACATGTGGTCTATCCTAGAAAATGTTCCATGTGTACTTGAAGAAAATGTATTCCCTGCAGTGTTACAGTGTAATGCTCTGAAAAGATCAATGAAATTCATCTGGTAAAATGTGTCCTTTAAGGGTGCTGTTATCTTTTTTATTTGTTTTGGAAGATCTATCCATTGATGTCAATGGGGTATTAAACTCCCAACTATGATGATATCAATATTTGCTGTATATAATTAGGTGCTCTTATGTTTGCAAAGGTTCTTTCTTGTTTTTGGATGGATCCCATAATCATTATACCAGAGACCCGGTGCAAAAATTTGTGCATGGGTGACTTCTGGCCAGCCTGCCCCAATTGAGGCGATCGGGTCAGCTGGCCAGAGAGAAGGGGCCACAGGTGGTTGGTGC